>NW_007728701.1:145113-286631 GCF_000696425.1 Galeopterus variegatus | reverse complement strand
CCTTTGTTGCTCTTGGAAATGCAGTCAATACTCTGGTATCACAGCACACAGCTCTCAGGATCGCGCTGTTTCCTGACGCGGGCGCTCCAGACCCGCCGCCATTTTCCACCATAAGAACTTTTTATAAGGACTAAAGGTAATGCCTAGAAATAATGGTAAAGAAAACATCCTGAAACTTTCAGATGATAGATGACATGTAAAACAAGATTGTCTTCATACCTCATATAATTTATTTTTTATTTGTTTCAATACGTTTTATTTTTTTAGCAGTTTTAGGTTTACAGAGAAGTTGAGTAGAAAGTTCAGACAGTTCCCATACCCTACCCCCACTCAGTTTTCCTATTATTGACATGTTACCTTAGTGTGGTACATTTCTTATAATTATGAACTGATATTGATACATTATTATAAACTCAATTTTACGTTAGGGTTTCTTCTTTGTGCCGTACATTTCTGTGGATTTTGCCAAATGCTTAATATCATGTGTTCACTGTTACGGTACCACACAGAATAATTTTGCTGCTCTAAAAATCCCCTGTGCTTCACCTATTCGTCCGTCCCTCCCTCCCCACTTCTCCCCTGAAACACTGGAGGCCACTGATTTTTTTCTTTTTCTTTTTCATTACTTCGAGCACTTACCATTTCTTTGTGTTGGGAACATTCAAAATCCTCTTTTCTAGCTTATCGAAAGTATACAATAAATTGTTGTTAATTATAGTCACCCTACAGTGCTATACAGCACTAGATATTATTCCTCCTATCTAGTTGTACTTTTGTATCCATTAACTAACCTGTCATTGTCCCCTTCCCCTTTACCTTTCCAGCCTCTAGTAACTGCCATTCTACTCTTTACTTCTATGTAATCAACTTTCTTAGCTTCTACATGTGAGTGAGAACATATGTTTTTCTCTTTTTGGTATTTCTCTTTCTATTCCTGGCTTACTTCACTTAACATAATGTCCTCTGAGCTCATCCATGTTGTTGTGAATGACAGGATTTCATTCTTTTTTACTTCATCTAATTTAAGGTTTTTCATCTTCATTAAAGGTTAAACAGTAGTGATATGGATGGAGAGCCTATGTATATTCAGATGGTTACAGCACTGGTTTTACAACTTATTCAGTGTGTGGTACACTTACCATCATCAGAGAAGGACTCTAATTCAGAAGAGGACTCAAATAAAAAAGTAAGGAATCTTTAAAGGTTTTATAACTTTGTACTTTTATGAAAGGAAACACCTATATTCTCTGTGATTTCTTATAAAACTGAGGTTCTTAATTAGGGGGTTGTGGTTGGGCTCTAGGGTCCTCTGAGAGCACTAGACAAAGTTTTAGGAAACTTGAGTTCTGGTTCTGATTCATATCTACCAGGCGTGAAACATACAAATCATTTTAATCTTTCTGAGTTTGTTTCTTCGGCTGTAAAATGAGGGTGATAGTACTTAACAAGCCTAGCATACCAGGTTGTAAGACTCAAGTAAGATATTGAATATGAAAGTGAATATTATAATATGTAGTATATATAAATGCATGATATGTAATTGTAATATAAGGAAAAATGAGTTTATACCCTCCCTTGATGGAAGACTCACAGCTAAGATTTGCTTTTGGCTTTATCAGCGCTTAGAATTTTTCCAGGTTCTGTAGTTTTAACTCAACAAAAATTAACGAGAAATGGGAATAATTTTATTTATTCTTTTTTTTTTTTTTTTTTGCAGTTGGCTGGTAGTATTTGTTCTGTTATTGCCAAATATAAATATATATGTGTGCATATGTTTTTGTGTGTGTGATAAAAATACATTGATTAATAAAGTAAACAAATATTGTCCAAAAGGTTGAGGTCCTCTTCGTTTCTTCTCCAGCTCTCAATTTCATTGTTCTGTCTCCAATCTTCTTTCCTTCCCATTGGTGACCAGTATCATGAGTGTGTTTATCTCCTTTCATTTATTTATCTGCATAAATTTGATATAGGATTATTTTGTTTTTAAATTTTACATAAATAATAGTGACATATTTGCAGCTAATTTTTTTACTCAACATAGTTTTTAATACATATAACTCATACCAGATTCTTCTTGACTTGAGTTAAAAACATCATATAATGGCATCCCAACTTAAAGCAAGAGTTTCTCTAGATAGAGGTAGAATTGTTACATAATGTACATGCATTAACTTTACTGGAAGTTGGCAGTTTGCTCACCAAAGTGATGTTTCAGTTTACATTTCTACATTTTTATTTTACCTATTCTGGTCACTGTGAAATGGTGTCATGTTTTGTGTTTTCCTGGCTATTAGTGAGCTAGAGCCACTTTTTCTATATTCGTGTGGCTTTGTGTTTCTACAACTGTGAATTGACTATTTATATCTGAATCTTTAAATTTCTAAAGAAGACATTGAATTTTCTTTTGGACTATATATTCCAAAGTTTCATTAACTTTTAGATTGAAATATTTTTCCTAAATTATTTTCAATTCGTTTCTTCTTGTTCTGACCTGGATCATGGTAAGCAACTATTAATATTACATTTGTTATCACATTTATTGTTCTTACATATTTTAATAAATTAAAATGAACTCTGCCAGTATTTTTATCTGTTATAATAGTGAAATATATTTCGTGTGCTAATTGTGGTTTCTCTCTTTATATAAAAGAATAATTTACACATTTTAGTATTTAAGTGTATTACCCCTATTCAGTAATAACGTGGCAACAGCAAATGAGCGAACTTGTTTGTTGATTATTTCTTATATCTTCATAAATTTGTTTTTCTCACTCTAGGTTGACCAGGATGTTGTTATTACCAACTCTTATGAAACAGCTATGCGAACAGCCCAAAACTTCCTTTCCATCTTCCTTAAAAAGTGAGTAAAGTTAACATAACTCTGATTTTTATTTTGCACAGCATAGAGAATAGTTCATTTAAGAGAAAAACTAACCCAGTTTTCTGCCTCAATCTGAACTTTGAATACATCTCCCTGGCCCTTGGTTTCCTGATCTTTAAAATGAAGTAATTAGAGTATCAAAAATCTAAAATTTTGTGAATTTGTTTATATGTTAGACTCTAAAAATTAAAGTACTAGATTGAAATTCTGTAATTTTTCTTCAGTAAATTTTGGGGCATTCTACTTGAATAGCAGAGTTTGTGGAGGGAGGTTATTTAGCCACCATAAGAATTTATGGGAATCTTGTAGAGAGAAAAACAGTGGTCATTTAAAAAAATGTGTTTTACTTGCAGAATGTAATGTTAATATTAGTTAATAAATTAATTTTCTATAATTGGGGGGGAATGGAGTTTAAGAAATAAATTTATTTTAAACTATATTTAATATACTCTCATTTACTACCTTGCTACTAGATATAGAGATACAGATATAGAGAAAAGTTAGTTAACAAAATATCAGTCATGTTGGTAGACATGTCACCTAAATTGACATCCTTTTTATTTGTCTTTGAACAGATGTGGTAGTAAGCAAGGTGAAGAGGATTACAGACCACTGTTTGAAAATTTTGTTCAAGACCTTCTTTCAACAGTCAATAAGCCTGAATGGCCAGCTGCTGAACTACTCCTTAGTTTGTTAGGGAGACTGTTGGTAAGAGTATAGCATTTAAAGATTATTAGATTACTAGAAGACAACATAATGAGGATGTACTCTGATTCACAGATGATGAATTCTTTAAAAATGTGTAAGGAAATATGAACATTGCATCTCTATTTTTGCATGTGCATAACTGTACACAGTATTGTCAGTACCTTGTGGAAAACTTTCAAATGTTGTGAATTTCAGTGCTTCATTTCATTACCTAAGATGCTTTAAACATTTATTTGGTTTGGAAGTGTTACATATATTGTTAATTAAAAGCATCTCAACACTGAGTCATGTTATTGTAGTTACTCATTTCAAAATGAGTGTGAAACTGATTAATGTGAACTGTTTGTCATGTTGAAAAGTATTCTAAAAACATGTGGCACTTTTTAGTCCTCATGTAATACCATAGGGGAATGACAGAAATATTATTATGGCTTCTCTTTTTATTTTTTTAAGTACACTTGAACTTGTACAATAAAAATTATTACAAAGCTTTTGAGACTTTACTTTTTGTGAACTGGAAAATATATTAATACTATTAAGAAACTATGATAACGTTTTATAGGCATCAGAATTCCATCCAAAGAAATTCTTATTCAATAATATTCCATTTTATACAAATAAACAGTTGAGCCTACATTTTTGAAATGTGATTATATTCTTAAGGAAGTTTAATCTATAATTTTTTTAGCCAAATGAAAATGTTCAGATTCCGGAAAATCAAAAGGCGAAAGTCACTTTATTTTGTAAGAAAAAAAAGTTTAAATTTCAAATAGTACAACATAGTTTGGGAGTTTATATAATAAATTGCTGTTAAAGACATATTGTTATATATCTATTAAATGGAAAACTTTTAACGTTTAGGTTCATCAGTTCAGTAACAAGTCAACAGAGATGGCTTTAAGAGTAGCATCTCTTGATTACCTTGGAACTGTTGCTGCACGACTGAGGAAAGATGCTGTTACAAGCAAAATGGATCAAGGGTCTATAGAACGAATTTTAAAACAGGTATTGGTGAGATAAAGGATTAATATTATAGGGATGAATAATAGTTAACTGCTTTTTTTTAGATGTTCTTACATTAATGTTGTGTTTCATTTTGCAGATTCAAAATAAGATTTATACTTCTAAAAGTGGGCTTTTCAATGCCCAAAAGAGAAATTTAAGACCTTAGGGTGAATTATAAAGTTTAAAAGGAACTGTAAATGCTTTATATAAATCCTTAGTTTACTTTTTTGTGTGTGTGAATTACTGTTATGAGTGTATAATGCTATTTTATAATTGTTTTAAGATAAATTTTATTTAAATCTTTAGTTTACTGAGATGATGATTTGGCATGTTCCATACCTTTGAATTTTATGTCATCTTTTTATATTGGAAAGGGGTCAGGAAGGAGGACTTCTTTTCATTTTATTGTATTAGAGAGTTTCCTTCTTGGGGAAAAAGTTTGCTTCATTTATTCTTTTTTTAAAGTAGTTCATAGTACAAAAAGTTACTTCAGAAAATTCAAGAAATTATCTGTAATGCTACTATATACAACTTCTGTTTTCTTTTTCTTTTCTTTTCTTTTTTTTTTTTTTTTTTTTTTTTTTTTTTTTTTTTTTTAGTCTTTTTTTATGTTCATAACCGTATCCATGTTGGTAGGCTTGCGTCTAATTTTTTTTTTTTAACTAGGTGTTTTGAAATAATTTCAGCCTTACGGAAAAGTTGTAAGAAGAGTACAAAGAACTCCCATAAACCCTTCACCCAAATTCCTTAATTGTTGACAAGTTATAACATTTGTTTTATCATTCTCTTTCAAAATATACATGTATTTGTGTCTCTATATGTGTGGGTTCACCCACCCCCCTGCCCCAAACCATTTGACACTAAGTTGCAGACAGGATGCCCCCTTTACCCCTGAATTCTCAGGTGGTTGGTTTTCAAAGTGTGATTCCATGGACAAGCAAAACCAACAATGACATCACCTGGGAACTTGTTAGAAATGTAAATTCTTAGGTTCCTACCTGGACTTAATGAATCAACAGGTCTAGGGGTGGGGCAGTCAGCAGTTTTACAAGCCGCTCCAGGTGATTCTAATGAATGCTAAAGTTTGAGAGCCAGTGCCTTGTGTATATTTCTGCAAACAAGAGCTCTCACTTCAATATCCATAGTATAACTTGATAAAGGAAAAAGTTATCATTAATATAATACCATTTAATATACTTCTAATACCTGTTGTCATCATTATTTTAGTGTTCAAATTGTCCTAGATTTGACCAGTGAGAGTCCCTGTAAGCTAGCTTTTGTGTCCTTTTGATATGTGCCATCATTCTCTGAGGACTTTCTTACTTTCTGGCATAAAATGTTTCAGGCACATCATTTGTGTTCTCTGCCCCAGCCCTGGGATCAGGTATTTTCCAGAGAATTTTGTTTGCTTTTCTTGGTGAATGTTAATGTAGAAACCAAGATCTAGGTGCTAGGCGACTTTCAGTATTTCCTAGAGTGTGCCTGGAACCTCTTATTGCCACATGTGGCTGTGTAGATTGTACATAGTACAATTTGAGGAAAGGGATCATTTATAAACATTTTTATGGTTCTCAACACATATTTACAAATATTGCTTTTGGAAGTTTACAGTGCACTAGTTTACAGTGCTATGACCGATTTCCAAAGGTACCAGTTTTACCACACTCCTAGAACATAGATTATTCTAATCTTTACTTCCTACTTAGATATATTCTAAAGCATACATTTAGCATTTTACATGGTGAAGTTAGAACTGCTAGAGTATAAACTGTGGACATGAACATCAACTCAGTTAATTTCTAGCTCTATAATTCTTGACAGAACCTAAAGATTCAGTCCCTTTCTGCACCTAGACACGTTAACAGCTAACCTATTGTATATTTAATATCCTTTGTGGAATAAAGTACTATTTCACATTAACTATAAATAAAAACATTTACCTTTTACAATGTTCTGTTAAAATAATATCTCAAAGAAACCTATAATACATATTAATATATATAATAACAGTTTTCATTTACTAAATTAAAAGTTTGGAATTGTCTGTTTTTTTCCAAGCATAAAACCAGTGCTAGGGCCTTCCTAGCTCTTAAGATTTAACACATTGTTCTGATAATTTTTATTAGCTACCAGTGAGCTCTTTAAAAGAAAGATGACATGTAGTTCATAAAAATAAAGGTTAACCACAGCTACCAGTAAATAATATATTTTTCAGAAATAGTGTTTTTCTGTTTTTCCATTTAGTTGCTATAGTTATATTTTCATTTTTAATATTTATCAGTATTTTCCACTCAGATTTGTATTTACAACAATATGATTTATTAAAGTATACCAGTAATATCCTTTTTGTTTTTATTTGGTTTATTCTGTAGGTTTCAGGAGGAGAAGATGAAATTCAACAATTGCAAAAAGCATTGCTTGATTACTTGGATGAAAACACTGAGACCGATCCTTCACTAGTGGTAGGATTCTTTTCTTTTTTGGAGATATTATGTTTGTTTAAATTGGATCTAAAAGCAAATTGAGAGGTGGCATGAAAAGGATAAATTGTTTAGAATGTCAATTTTGAAACATAGGGACATTTGATAATCTAAACAGAAAAGAATGTTATGGGTTGATTTGTCTTATGTGGAATACTAGTTACAGGTATTGTAGTATACTAAGATTGTGTGACAAGAAAAATATTGGGAAATCTTTCCATAAGTTATCTTTGAGACTAGGCGAGGGCATTGGTTCTTAGAGAAGGTATGGCCAGGTGGTATATGAGGTGATACATTAGCATACAAAAAGAAACTATTAATTTTTATATGTGTATTACTGTTTAAATATCCTTAGTTCTATTTTTATGTATGTTATATAATATATCCAAAATAATTAGTATAGTAAGTGATGTATAAAATTTATAAACTATATTAGAGAACAATAGTATGTATATATTGCAGGTTTTTTGTTTTTTTGTTTTTTTTTAACTGATGGTATATGCAGTGGAAAGATTGGTGACCACCAAGGTATTCAACCAACTATTGCAGGTTTTCAGTCTGTATTCAGAGGAACAGATTTAGAAGTGTGCCTCGGTGTTAAACTAACTCAATGATCATCGGCCTGTGTATTTCTGCAAGAAATAAGGCAAGGTTTGATAACAGATGGAGTCTTCTACCTTCCAGCATTTTATTCATTTATTCTAAACTTTTCTAGTTGACCCATCACCTATCTAATTTTATTGACATTAATAAGTTTTCTATCATCCAGGATATTCCATATTTTCTAGCTTTCTTAAAGTGTTTTTATCTGATGGAAGTTGTTTTCAAGTAAAAATATTTGTATTCTTAATTGTGAGCACTGTAACTTTATTAATGACTTGGAAACCTCGTTATTAATTTCATCAAGCTCAAGTCTGTCTAATTTCTTTCTAGTTTTCTCGTAAATTCTATATAGCCCAGTGGTTTCGTGACACAACTCTGGAAACAGAAAAAGCAATGAAATCACAAAAAGATGAAGAATCGTCTGAAGGAACACATCATGCAAAGGAAATTGAGACAACTGGTCAAATTATGCATCGAGCTGAAAACCGGAAAAAGTTTCTTAGAAGCATTATCAAAACCACACCTTCTCAGTTCAGCACATTAAAGTAAGATACACAGAGAAAACATATCTATTTTTTCAGTTATCTCTTTGATATCTATTTACCTAAGGTCCAAAAAAATAAATTTTTAATGACTTTGTTACAGGATGAACTCTGATACTGTGGACTATGATGATGCTTGCTTGATTGTTCGATACTTGGCCTCTATGAGGCCTTTTGCCCAGAGCTTTGATATTTATTTGACACAGGTAAACCTGGCCAGAATTCCTTATACAGTGATATTCATTTTTCTGAGTCTGGATGCTTTTGGGGTACAACATCTATTCATTGTTGAGCGTGTATATTTAAAAGATCATAGAAGTAGCATTTGTTTCTATATTCCATATTTGTTGAAGTGTCCTTGTTCTGCATGCCTTTTATATATTGATTCCTTTAATCACTTTTACAGATAAATGGATATATATCTGTATGAATGTACACACATATGGTATAGGTAGAATATAAAAATTATAATTATACATTATAAAAATAAATTATTCAATTACCAAATTATGATTTAAATGATACTAACTATCCTTGATTAAAGTTCCACATAGCAAGATTTTAGTGGAGCTACAAGTTCTTGCAAATGAAGCATAGCAATATAAACCAAGTTTAATTGGGAATGCCAGGATAAAGGAAAGGCCCCAGTGTATAAAATGCCTCATTTACCACATATACTGATCTTTAAGTTAAAGCTTTGGATCAGTAAGATCTTTTATTCTTTTATATATATATACATTAAAAAGAGGTAAATAATAAGTTTGTTTTTTGTATGTCCTCATGCTATATTTTGTTAAATTTTATGTACTCTAAGATTTATGAAAATTTCAATGTATGTTTGGCAGATTCTACGAGTTCTTGGTGAAAATGCAATTGCCGTTCGAACAAAAGCCATGAAGTGTTTATCTGAGGTTGTTGCTGTAGACCCCAGTATTCTAGCAAGGGTAAGGAGAACAAAAATGATTTGTCTTACTTGGGTTTTCTATTTAAATTAAAATATTAGCTCTATTTAATATAAATTAAATTTTCTTCATTTTTATTTAGCTTGATATGCAGCGAGGAGTTCATGGACGATTAATGGATAACTCCACTAGTGTCCGAGAAGCAGCAGTAGAATTGCTAGGTCGATTTGTCCTTTGTCGACCTCAGCTTGCTGAACAGTATTATGATATGCTGATTGAAAGAATATTGGTATGTTTGCTTTGTCATTTCTATGAATGATTCATGAATATAATTTTGCCTTTCGAGTATCATGTCTTAACATGATTTTAAAATGTTAAGCCAGAAAAGTAAATGTATCAGTTATATATTTATATTGCCTAATCTGTGAACTATTAAAACTTTCTAAAGAAGGACATATTGGGCCGGCCCCATGGCTCACTTGGGAGAGTGCAGCACTGGGAGCGCCAAGGCCACGGGTTTGGATCCTATATAGGGATGGCTGGTGCACTCACTGGTTGAGTGTGGTGTGGACAACACCGTGCCAAGGGTTGCAATCCCCTTACTGGTCAAAAAAAAGAAGGATATGTTTTCAAGAGGAGTGCTCTCAATATTGTAAAACAAATCATTTGCAATAATTGGATTCCTTTTTTCAGTTACTATAACTTTTTATTGTACATGTTTATGGGGTACAGTTTGATGTTTCTATACATGCATGTATTGTATAATCTAATCAGAAGAGGTAGCATAACTGTCACCTAAATATTTATCATTTCTCTGTGGTTATAACATTCAAGATACTCCTTTCTGGCTATCTTGAAATATACAGTACAGTATTATTAGCTATTGTCACCCAGCACTAGAACTTATTCTTCCTATCTAACTGTAGTTTTGTAACCTTGCACCAGTCTGCAACCTTTCCCTGGCCCCTCAACCCCTGTTTCTTTACCTGCCTCTGGTGACTACTACTCTATTTCTCTCTTCTTTTCTCTTTATTTTTCTTAATTGACCCATGATAATTGTATGCATTGATGAATAATATTTGGGTATATTCATACTGTGTACAATAATCATATCAGAGTGCTTAGTATATCTAACACCTCAAACATTTGTCATTTCTTTGTTAGCAACATTCAACATCGTCTTGACTAGCCATTCAGAGATACACAGTACTTTGTTGTTAACTGTATTGTCCCTGTATTACTCAGATACCTGCAAGCTAAGTCTGAAGCATTTACCTGGATAATAAAAGGAGACGTTGGCATTAGGAAATATCTGGAATCTCTACACTACCCATTGCAGGCATATTGACTTCTTATAGAACTCAACATAGATGCATTAGTGCACAGGATTAGATATTCCCACAATGACAGGAATTTATTTTATCACCTTTAGCCTATCCAAACTATCAGAATATTGTGTGACTAAGAATTGTAGAGTAATTTTCAGCTTCAACTAGGCATAAAATCTTGGTTGAAAAAACAAATAATTTAAGGAAAGGGTATGAGAATTTTTTAATATTTCAGTCTTTTCAAGAGTAAAGGGTAAAATCAACAGGATTCTCAAATATCTAATGAACTCTGACAGAGTTGACCCTAGCAAAATCTCCTAAAAAGTTCTTAGGATTGCTAAACTTTGTAATGGAGATTAATATTTTTTCAAGCTTAGCATCTGATGCTTTTAATTTATTTTGAAAACTCTTTAATATGAAAATTTAAGTTAAAAAAAATAGTACAATGAACACCCATTATCTACCTACATACTTTATGTATTCTTTTTGTTAAATTATTTTAAATTAAATTACAAACATTTTAATACTTTTCCCCATGGATACTGCTGCTTGTATCACCAAAAAGTAAGGATACTGTTCTGCATAAACAGAACTATTATTTCACCCAATCAAATTAACAGTCCCTAATATCATCTAATAACTAGTTCATATTCAGATTCTCCAATTGTCCCACAAATGTCTTTTTCAGACTTTTTAAAGAATCAAAATCCAATTAAAGATAACACATTGCATTTGGGGATCAAGTCATTAAATTAAAAACTATTTATTCTCTTACTTTTTTATACACTTCCCCTATGACATTGACTGGTTAAAAAGACCAGGTCAGTTTTATTATTTCCCTTTTGTGTGGTGTATTCTTCTAAACAGTAAGATAGTGCCAAAGGTTTGACTAGATTAAGGTTAAACATTTTTTGTTCAGTCTACTTTATATGTTCTACTTCATGTGCTGTTTAAGTGCCCACATTGTTCTAAAAGCTTTGTGTTTATTATCCCATTTAATTCTGGCAAGCTTATACTCTAGTCTTGTGTCCAGGGCTGAACTATAGAACATGTTTCTGTGTCTTGGATATCATATTTTGGAAGTAAAGACAACATAATAAAATAACTCATATTCATAGTAACATTATTAAGAAGTATGTAAAGAGCAAATACACAGACCATGTTTATTATGTTTATGGGTACTTATTTTCTAATTTCATTTTATCAAATTTCACACCCTAAGGTATCTCAGTTTTCTGACATAAAAATACCTTTCTGTTCTAGGATACTGGTATCAGTGTCAGGAAAAGAGTAATAAAGATTCTCAGAGACATCTGTATTGAACAACCAACATTTCCAAAAATTACAGAAATGTGTGTAAAAATGATTCGCAGAGTCAATGATGAAGAGGGCATTAAAGTAAGATGAGACATTGACTACTTTAATATTTATGTTTTATCAATGTTTGAAAGTTAAATGTTTATTGCATCTAAATTTTGTTGATATATGTATATGTAAAAATTTTACAAGTGAATCAGCATTTTTAGTTTGTAAATGTAAGAAAAAGACATACTTTGATTTTTTTATTTCTAGATTTTGTATTAATAAAATCTGATCTTTCCCAACCAATTCAGCAATTACAATATTTATTTAATGTCATTGTAGAGACTGTGTTATATCCAAAAGGTTTAACATCAAATAAAAATTATTTTGATTTTCAAATGGCATGTGTTTGGTTTTCTAAATTAGTAAATAAATACTTTGCTAAGAGTTTAGTCCTACGTTTTTAAGTCAATTTACATATATATGTAATCATATATATGATTGTCCCTATTTCTTTTAAGTTTAGCAAATACTCTAACAACTCCAAAAGCAGAAGAAATATTTTTTAGTTCAATCAAAAACATTTCAGTGTATACTATGCAGAAGTTCTAAGCTCTAGACATAGTGTCACCCATTCAAATTATTTACAATCTTTACCCATTTGAAAAAGTTTATAATTTTGAAAAATTAATTGGTGGGTGATTTTTTTAAAAAATGAGTTCTGTGAGAAAATGTATAACAAGAATTCCCAGTAATTTGTGTTTTGATTAGTTACCTATAGCATTTTGTTGGGCCTTAATGAAAATTTGGTATTAAGAATTTGCCATGTTTGTTTGTAGTCAATTAATTGGAAATTTTTCTTTCTTCTAGAAATTAGTAAATGAAACATTCCAAAAACTCTGGTTTACTCCAACTCCACACAGTGACAAAGAAGCAATGACAAGAAAAATTTTAAACATCACTGATGTGGTAAGAAGGACTGAACAAGTGTGCACACTGGGGGTTCAAACCTAGTTTGAGGCCTACCCTGTCTTATGAAAAGAAGGACAATGATGAGATATTTAATTAATCTTGACATTTAGTACAGCTTCCTTTACTTTGTATTTCTGGAGATACTCAAGGGATGCAAGTAAGATGAAGTTGATGTTTCCACATAGCCCAGCTTCTTGGCATTCATTGACATAAACACTGAAAATGAGACTCTCCTATTCCTCCAACAATTGAAAACAGGAAAGGAAAAGATAAGTGGAAGAATGATACAGTAGCCCAGGGGTAGCAACCTGCAAAGAGAAAGTAATTCCTACCTTTTTCAGAAAATCTGAATTTAGATTAGTTTCGTTTTGTTTATTATACACATAAACTATAGATTTTTTTGACCCAAATACTTTTTATGTTTTGAACATAAGAAATTTTACATACTCAATTATATGATCTTCACCATTTCTGGTATCTTTAAATCTATCATCTAGAAGGATAATGAGACAAATTGTTTTAGATCCTACAGATCTTTCTGATAGTGTGATTCAAATTACTGTTCAAAATTTAGTACCACATTAAATTTCATTTAAACTAATTTCTTTAATGTCTTCCAAGATATTTTTAGAATAAAATTCTGTAACATTGGTAAATGTTTGAGTTATTGAAAAAAAAAAATTGTCTACTTTAAAAGTAAACCTTTTAATTGAGAAAATTGAGACATTTGTATGCTTCAGGCTACAGCATAACAAAGTATATTTTATTCAGATTTTTAAATAAGTGTCTAATTTTGATACTTTCACCTCTTATTTCCTCCTTAGGTTGCAGCATGCAGAGATACTGGCTATGACTGGTTTGAGCAACTACTTCAAAACGTGAGTATTATTTTGACTCCTGATAATATGAAATTTAATAGAAGGTCAGTTCTTCATAGACTTTATGATTTAAAAGATTATTTTCAGTTATTAAGTATTTGCCTTTTGGTAGGGAAAATCTATTTCAGTACATTAGGCCAAATGTTTTTCTTAATTTTCCTGTTTTATCATTATTCAGTTGCCTGTTGTAAGTTTTCTGAATCACCAATTAAAATCCTATCTTCCCTTCCTTCCAGATAATTATTTCTGCACTTATCCTTTTCATCTAGGTAACAGACATGAGATCTATAGATATACAGATTGCATTAAATATGTAATTACACTGTTTGGCATGTTATAAAATACATAGAATGTACTGTAGTGGTGTGGAATTAAACCACAATTAGTGATTTTTTAAGGTTTTATAAGTGGAAATATTTATCTTCCTATGAATTTTTAATTTTTTATTTCAGAAATTTTCAAATAAACAGAAAAATTCATCACTTGGCTTCAAAAATTATCAGCATTTTTCAAGTCTTGTTTTACCTATCCTTCTCCTCTCTTTTTTTTTGCTTTAATATTTTTAAAACAAATCCTAGATTTTATATCATCCTAACCACAAATACTTTAGTGTCCATTTCTAGCAGAGAATGACTTTAAAATATATATATATCATTATAATCTATATCAAAATAAATAATATATTATTCCCTAATATCTAATACTTGTTCAATATTCACTTTATTCCAGTGTCTCATAAATATATTTTTATAGTTGGTTTGGTTGATCTAGCTCTTAAGTCTTTTGGTCTGTAATAGTTGACTCTTCACCTCCCTTTTCTAATGCCCCCTATGTTTTCCTGTACAGTGTCCCAAGTTCTGGATTTCGTAGATCTGATCTAGAGGCTTAACAAGATTGAAGTTTAGTTTTTAGGGTAGGAGACATGAGTACTTCATAGGTGGCGCTGAATAGTATTACACCACATCAGGAAATACATGTCTGATTGTCTCATTTTTAGTGATTGATCTTTGAGTTTAGGTGTTGTCAGCCTGATACATCTGTTATAAAGTCTTTCAGTATCGGTTTCTGTGATCATTACTTAGATCCATTATTTCCATTAGTTGAGAAATGGTGATTTTTCTAATTCTTTTATTCCTTCTGTGTTAATTAGCAGGATTCTTCTTTAAAAAGGAATTTTTTAATTTTTTAATTTTTTTCCTTATTAAATAGTTGGTTACTGTGAAATAAAGTTTATACAAGAAAGGCAGGGAAAATGCTTGATTCTTTTCTGTTACTTATCAATTTTGCAGAATGACTTTTCCTGTCAACCTCCAGAGGTGACCAATGACTGAACTAATTGATTTTTATGTGTATGATGTGTTTTAATTTATTGCAATGATTATTCTTTTTGAAGCTCGATTTTATCCCATCTTTGCCCAGTAGTAGTCTCTTCAAGTTAGTTCTATGCCTGCCCTTTCAAAGTATAGACCTAGAAATATGTACTTTTTAGAAAAAGGAAAATAATTTATTTTGATATTTTTAAACCTTATGAGTTTATGGGATTTTACTTCTTTGATTTTATTCTTTCCTTTGGCTAAGAACCTTGGTTTTTAAAGAAATTAACAATTATTTATTTGCTGTGCCCTAGTATATTAACAGTATGATTTCATGGGGCCGGCCCGGTGGCACGCTCCACTCACTCTGACAGAAAGCTGGATCTATTGGCAGAAAAGTTCACTCAGAGGGTACTTTTAACTAATTAGTCGACTCAGAGGAGGTGCCATTATCTAACTGATGGGGAGACAGGGCAAGGATCACCTTTTTGGCAACTCCTCGGCAGGCAGAGTATCCTATAAAAGCTCCTTGTGGCCCTATATTACTAGTTAGATAAAAGAATGAATCAAGGGCCGGCCCGGTAGCGCACTGCTACAGTGCGCCGCTTAGGAAGCGCGGCAGCGCTCCCACCGAGGGTTCGGATCCCACATACAGACCGGCCGCTCACTGGCTGAGCGAGGTGCGGGCGCAGCACCAAGGGTTGCGATCCCGTTGCCAGTCCCGGTCTGGTACGGGCGCGACACTGAGGGTTGCAATCCGTTGCCGGTCACGAAAAAAGACAAAAAAAAAAAGAATGTAATTAAAAATTTCTTTGTATTTCTTTTAGCTAAAGCTCAGTACAGGTATTACATTAAAACTCTGTCTTTAAATAACTTTTTTCTGTTTGGTTATGTCAACAACTTATTGTCAGGTTGGGTTCGTTTGTTTCTGTTTACTTTTAGCAATTTTTAGGAATGTTTTTAGTAATAACATAATAGTGATACTTTTAACAATGAAAATTGGTTTGTTGAGGCATAATTTGCATGCGAAAATATTCACTAATTTTAGGTATATACAGTTGGATGAGTTTTAGTAATTATATACAGTCATGTAATCTCCAGCACAATCAAGATAATCCTAAAAACCTTCTTCATGCCTTTTTGTAGTCCATCCTTACCCCTCCCCCCGCCCTATGAAACCACTGATCTTCTTTCTGTCACTGTAGTTGTACATTTTCTAGATTTTTGTACCAGTGGAATCACACAGTATACAGTCTTTTGTGTTTGACCTCTTTTATACTTAGCAGAATGTTGTTGAAATTCACTTACGTTGCTAGTATATTAATATTTTGTTTCTTTTTATTGCTGAGTGTTGCTTTGCGTTGCTTCACTCCCCATGGATTTGTCACCCCAATTCCCCTGGGTGAGGGAGATGAAAGGATTACTCATAGCCCATCTCTTCCGAGCAGTGAGAAGCCCGGAAGTGGTTAATCTCCTGCTGGAACCCTCACACAAGAGGGATCCCTTCCTTGGGAAATTAACACGGAATTGGGGTTCTCTTCCTGCATTAATTTTTCAGACCAGGAAGTTACAGGAAGAGAACAAAGGTGGGGTTATAGTTTAACAGTATAGGCTGGTAACTTTCAGTGAAACAAGCCAGATGACATTCCAGTAGACAATTAAGTGATCTTATCAACACAAGCTTGATCTTAGCAAACATTCCTTCTTACAGCAATTTCTCAGTATCTTTACATAACAATCAGTAACTAGTCTGTCTGCAAGCCAGCAACCTGCTGTGCCACAAATCTTTATCTTACACCATAGACTTATAGCCTGAGGAAAATTTCCTGTCCTTGCAGGGTCAGTATTTGAAACGCAGGCCTGTGAAGTACATATGCTTTATAGTATATTCCACAGCTGAGTAGTTTCAATAATATGGTCATATCACAATTTTTTTACAATTTACCAACTGATGAACTCTGGGGTTGTTTACAGTTTTTGGCCATTATGAATCATGCTGCTGTGAATATTTTTGTATAAAGTTTTTGTGTGGATGTGGTTTTCATTTCTCTTGGGTAAATTCCTAGGAGTGCAATTGTTGGATCATATGCTGAGTGAGAAACTGCCAAATTGTTGTTCCAAAATGGCTAACTCATTTTGCATTTCCACCAGCAATGTATGAGAGTTCTGGTTGCTCTACATCCTCACCAATTCTTGGTATTGTCAGTCTTTTTAAAAACTTTAGGGTTGGCTGGTTAGCTCACTTGGTTAGAGCGTGGTGCTGAGAACTCCAAGTTCAAGGGTTTGGATCCCCCTACTGGTCAGCTGCCAAAAAAAGAAAAACTCTCTCCCCACCCCCCAAAAAAACCAAAAACAACTTTAGCCATTCTGGTGTGGTGGTATATAATAGTATGTTTCTTTAAAAAAGTTTTAAGATGTCTTTTTTTTTTTTCTTAAGACACCTTCATGGTGTTTACCTGTGTTATCCAAACTATGATATATTAGACTCTCTTCATAAATCATCTTTCATTTCATATTTTTATTTGACATATTTTGCATCATTTCCTTTTTAAATCAAATAATTAGGTCCATATTTATGGAACCTTATGACTACCTTAGTTTAGTTCATGTCAGCCATTCCAAAGGGGACATCACCATAATTTCTAAAAGGCTCCAGAACCGCATGTTTGGATCCCCATACTAGCCAGCCACCAAAAACAAAATGAGGAAAAGCACTATCGTAGCCTTATGATAGGTGCACAAAAATTGGATTGACTTTGTAATGCTATTTAATTACTTATTATCCAACACTGGTCCTTTTTTTAGTTTATGAACAAAATGCAGACAATGAAAAACAGTTAAGGGTGACCCCTATTTCTTTTGTTCCTGGCCTTTGTAATCTAAAGCAAGATCTCCTTCTTGAAGTTTACAATCAAATATTCTCACTATCTATCTTCATCAGCTAGCAAATGGATAAGTCAACTGTGAAAATTCCATATAATTTAAAAGTACAGTTGTCCTTCAGTATTCACAGGGGATTGGTTCTGGGACCCCCCCACAAATACCAAAATCTTCAGATGCTCAAGACCCTAATGTAAAATGGTGTATTAGTCCGTTTTGTGTTGCTATAACAGAAATACCTGAGACTGGGTAATTTATAAGGAAAAGAGGTTTATTTGGCTTATGATTCTGGGACAGTTGCATCTGGCACGGGCCTCAGACTGTTTCTACTCATGGCGGAAAGTGGCAGGCAGCCAGCAGGTACAAACAGATCACATGGCAAGAGGAAGCAAGAGAGAGAAGCAAAAGAGAGAGAGCAGGTGCCAGGGTCTTTTTAAGCAAGGAGCTCTCGCGGGAACTAATAGAACGAAAACTCACTCATTAATCACCCCTCCCCCAGGGAGACCATTAATCCATTCATGAGGGATCCGCCCCCATGACTCAATCAGTTTCCAACACTGCCACATTGGATATCAAATTTCCACATGAGTTTTGGAGGGGACAACACATGCAAACTCCATCAAATGGTACGGTATTTGCATATAACCTATGAACATCCTCTTGCAAACTTTAAACCATCTCTAGATTACTTATAATATCTAATACAATGAAAATGCTATATAAATAGTTGTTATTATACTATATCGTTTAGGGAATAATGACAAGGGAAAAAAATCTGTACCTGTTCAATACAGATGCAACCATTATAGGCCTTACTAGATTTTTGATCTGCTATTTTTTGAATCCATGGGATGTGGAACCCTCCAATATGGAGGATTGACTGTACCCCACATCGAAAAGGAACAAACTATTGATACATACAGCAACACAGAAGAATAAATAAAACATTATGGGGAGTGAAAGAAGCCTTACACAGAAGATACATTTTATGATTTCATTTATATTACGTTCTAGGAGAGGCAAAACTAATCTGTATTGAAAAAAATCAGAAGAGCAGTTGCGGGAGGCTGGGGATTGACTGTGAAAGAACATGGAAGTTTCAGAGATGATAGTAATAGTATATATCAGTGGTTCTAAAGTTGTCAGCATTACCTGTGTATTTGTTAGAAATGCTAATTCTCAGGCTCTATCGCAGACTTAATCAGTAACTCTGAGGCTGGGGCCCCTCCTTCTATATGTCAGCAGTCTCTCCAGATGATTCTGATGCAAGTTAAAGATTGAGTTTGAGGTATAATGGTGAATGCATTTGACTGAACTGAGCAAATGTAAGCTGAAGATTTGTACATTTCATTGCATAGTACATTTTACCTCAAAAGGAAAAGGTGGGGAGTTTACTGATGTTTACAATTTACTTTGAAATGCATCAGAAGTAAAATGGATAGAGATGTATGTGTATATGAATACATATGCATACATATTTATATATATGCACATATACATGCATGAGTGTGTATGTGCGTGTGTGTGCATTCATCCCAGTAGAGTAAAATGTTAATGATAGAATCTAGATGGTGGGTAGAAGATGTTTATGGTAAAGTTTTTTCAACTTTTTTGTATCTTTGAAAATTTTCATAATAAAATATTAAAATGGTGTTTAGAAAGTACCTATATCACTGGGGATGTTGGTACCTTTCAAAAGGTATTTTTTAAGTGAGCAAACTAAATTATAGTATAGAAAAATTTTATATACTTTGATTAATTATTTAAATCATGAGTGCATGACTTATGCATATGTGCATGATCAACATTAAAGGAAAATAAATTATCATTTCAGAAGACCCCCCCAATTTTTTTTTTTTTTTTTTTCCTTTTTTGTCTTTTTTCATGACCGGCAATGGATCGCAACCCTCAGTGTCACGCCCGTACCGGACCGGGACCGGCCACGGGATCGCAACCCTTGGTGTTGCACCCACACCTCTCTCAGCCAGTGAGCGGCCGGTCTGTATGTGGGATCCGAACCCTCGGCGGGAGCGCCACCGCGCTTCCCAAGCGGCGCACTATAGCAGTGCGCCACCGGGCCGGCCCTACCCCCAAAATTTTTTGGATAAAATTTAATACCCTTGAATGATAACTTATAATAAACAAAGATAAAATGTAAATTTCTTAATCTGACAGAGAATAAACTACAAACCCGCAAATGAAAATCATGCAAGGGCCGCATATGACTCATGGCATGTGACTCATGGCAACCATATTGGACAACACAGATACACAACATTTCCATTACTGCAGAAAGTTATATTTGACAGCACGGGAAATCTTCACAGAAATCAAATACACATTTTGATTTTTTTAATATCTCCATAATTATATTAGCAAATTTTTATTAGCAAAACAGATATACTTTAAATGACTTTTCCATTGACCTATGATTATGGAAGATTGGATTAGTTTCACTTTTTGGCTATAGTTAGGCTGATCTTGTCCTCATCTTATTATTCGTAACATTTTTCTAGCATGTTTATTAATGACATGGCAAAGGATACCACAGAGGAAATCTACCCTTGTTTTATAATTGCAAATTTTAAAGTGTGATTCAGATGCAGTTACAATTATTAATTCTTTAAAATAATTCAACTAGTATTGAATGATAGTATTTGGTTTTGGTTGGAGCAAGGAAGAAAAGGAAGGTCACCTTTCTTTTATGTCTCATAGCCTACCTCAGGTCCTACACAAAATAATTTAGATGCTTCATACTAAAATCGTTTGTAAGTATTTGTAAATTTGGGGTTCATAAGATATTTAAACATGTATCATATATTTTTGTTTTTATTAATTTGCACTTTTGGTTTTAAATTGATGACAAATTGAAAAGCATATTACTTATGGACACATTTATGTTATTGCCAATGAATAATTATACTGGGATTTTTTTTCTTTATATATATACACATATAGTTGTTGAAGTCTGAAGAGGATTCCTCATATAAACCTGTGAAGAAAGCTTGTACTCAACTTGTTGATAACCTAGTTGAGCACATTCTTAAATATGAGGAATCTCTAGCTGGTAAGACATTTTATATATTGGTCCTTAAGTTGATTTTATAACTTATTTTAAAATACTTTTGGCATGTTTCTTGTTTTTGTCTCTGGCTCTGCTTGCCTAATAATTACTTCACTTTTAAATCAAATTTGTTTTTTGCTATATAGATATCTATTTGCTGTTGCATCGTAGAGTATGTTGTTCAAGTTGATTAAGATTATCTAGAGCAGTGTAATAAAAGGATAGGCCTTTTTTCTTCCACATATTTTTCAATAGCATATAATTTTAGATGTCATATTGAATAGGAATAAAAGTAAGCCCAGTGGATAATTAATATGTCTTTAGCTAATGACAGTCATCACAAACTGTTTGATATCTTTTAAATCATATAAAATTTTTTCTGAAAATGGAATTATTTTAACTTATAAATATGTTTTTAAAAGATTTGTATTAGATTTCTATTATTATAATTGTTATGCAAAATTTGCTTAATCTTGAGCTAGAAATTTGTTAAAATTTTTTAAATTCACAAGTTTTTAAGTACTTACTATTTTATATTATGTATCACTTTATTTAGTGGTCACAAATCTGAAATTTTTGATCAATATAGATAAAAATATATAAAAGTTATAGAAGATACCCAACTGCTTAAAGCATAAAAATTAACATTACTTCCCATCTTCTAATGTTAGTGAGAAACCACAATCAGCCTCTTTAACTGACTCCAGAATTTTCCAGAATTGGGGCCAATAGCCATTTATGGCATCTAAGGAAATTGTTGATTTTTTTAATGTGCAATTTTTTCCTTTAATTTTTTTTTTTCAGTTTCCATGTGTGCATCTTTTTTCTTTTTATCTCCTTATTCTGTTTCCCCTATTTTTCCCTATTGTAGATTTTAAGGGTGATACTGGTGTTCCTTAATGTTAAAAAAGTTGCTAGTCCCCTCTAAAAATTAGTTTCCTAAGAACCAGTGTCCTAACTAGCAACATTTTCCTCAAACCTTGACCAGCATTTTGTTTTCTAGTATAGCATTGGCCCAGCGTCTCAATTTGTCCCTCCCGTTTTTTAACATTCTTCTACCACAGCAATATCTTTTTTCCCAGTACCCTTAAACCCGGTATCACCTCAGGTAAACTGTTTCTGTCCTCCTTTTCTAACTTTCTTTCCCATATTCATGTCCATGTATTTATAGAATAACCAATACATATTTATTCCCAGAAGCCCATCCCTAAACTTCACAACTTTCATTCTACTTTTTAATGTCAATCCTATTCCTGTTTTAAAATTGGCCTTCTATAGCATGGCCTCTTTACTCTTTATCTTCGGTATATGTCGTTTCTATAACAAAGAAAAAAATGAGATGCAGAAAGTCTACTATCATAAGAAATGCTAATCCATTACATTGAGGCCTATACTAAATCTATTTAGGGAATAATATTTAGGGAATTCTGTATAATTTCCACCGTCTTGTCATATTTTAGTGTCTTATTTCTCTGTTTGTTTTTCCAGACTCTGACAATAAAGGTGTGAATTCTGGAAGATTGGTAGCTTGCATAACCACTTTGTTCTTGTTCAGCAAAATAAGACCCCAGCTCATGGTTAAACATGCCATGACTATGCAACCATACCTTACCACTAAATGTAGTGTAAGTATAAAGCTGTCTTATTTTTCTGTCTTAACACAAAACTTGTAGTATTTTAAATTTAGAATTCACACGTGTCAACTACACTCTCACCAACAGATAACCTGTGTCCTTTACTCAAATATATGTTCTGGGCCGGCCCGGTGGCGCACTGCTACAGTGCGCCGCTTGGGAAGCGCGGCGGCGCTCCCACCGAGGGTTCGGATCCCACATACAGACCGGCCGCTCACTGGCTGAGCGAGGAGCGGGGGCAACACCGAGGGTTGCGATCCCGTTGCCGGTCCCAGTCCGGTATGGGCGCGACACTGAGGGTTGCGATCCGTTGCCAGGCACGAAAAAAAAGGACAAAAAGACAAAATATATATATATATGTTCTAATATTTGTACCAAGTTATCTACAAACATCAACTTTCTGATGTATTATAAATAAGGTTCAGGCTCCATTTCTCTTTAAGTTCCTCAAGCCAAACTTTCAGTAATACTTAGTAAACGTTGTAGCTGTTGTTAACAGCTCAAAAGTGAATGAAGCTGAGTTCTTGTCTTTGAGAAATTTACTATCTCATGGATTCTAAATTTGCTTTTCATTTGTCTGTCATTTATTATATAGTATATTATGAATATACTTTTATTCTCATAAGCAATCAATATATTGCATACGTAAAATCTGGTATCATATGAGATATGTTAGCCTGTTATTTTAAGTTAATATTAACATATACTATGTTTTCCTGAAAAAAAATGTGACAATTAAATAAAACATTGCTTAAGTAAAATAATCCAGCAAACCAAGTGAGATTTAAAAAATACATAAGATACATGGTGAGTTAAGTGGTTTGTTAAAAATGCTAAATTTTAAAATACTATAAAAACTTACAAATGTAAATGGTTTTTCATATACTGTTTCCAGTGGGATTTGTTTGTTTGTTTTATTGGTTATGGATATTCATGGGGTACAAAGTTGGCCATCATCACTTGTGCCCAAGGTGTGATATTCAGACCAGTACTATCAGCGTGCACATAACCACAAATTGTGATTATTCCCCATGTCTCCCACCCAATTAATCCCTGACTTCCCTCTCCCCTCCCCACCCCACTCCACAACCCTAGATGTGCTCTCTCCCTCTGCAAGTCCAACACACCACTGTGATCTTTCTCTCCTTCCTTCTTTCTCTCTTAGTTCCCACTCATGTGTGAGGACATATGGTATTTTTCCCTCTGTGCCTGGCTTATTTCACTCAACATAGTTTTCTCCAAGCTCATCCATGTTGCATAAATGGCAGAATTTCATTCTTTTTATGGCAGAGTAGTATTCCATGGTGTATGTATACCAGGTTTTCCTTATCTAGTCATCCGTCAATGGACATTTAAGTTGGTTCCATATCTCGGCTATTGTAAATAGAGTTGCAGTGAACGTGGAGTGCAGGTATCTCTTTGACATGACGATTTCCATGCCTTTGGATATATACCTAGAAGTGGGATTGCTGCATCATATGGTAGATCTATCTGTAGTTGTTTAAGAAACCTCCATAGTGTTTTCCATAGTGGTTGTACTAATTTACAGTCCCACCAGCAGTGTAGGAGTGTTCCCTTCTCTCCATATCCTTGCCAGCATTTGTTGTTCTCCATCTTTTTGATTATAGCCAGTCTTAACTGGGGTGAGGTGATATCTCAATGTGGTTTTAATTTGTATTTCCCTGATGATTAGTGATGTTGAGCATTTTTTTAAGTGTCTATTGGCCATTTGTATGTCTTCCTTAGAAAAATGTCTATTCAAAGCTGGCCAGTTAGTTCAGTTGGTTTGAGCGTGGTGCTGATAACACCAAGGTCCAGGGTTCGATCCCTGTGACCAGCTACCAGAAAAGAAAACAAAAACAAATCCCTTTACTTGCTAAAGAAAAATGTCTATTCAGCTCCTTTGCCTGTCCATTTTTTAATTGGGTTATTTGTTTTTTACTATGTAATTGTTTGAGTATTCTGGATATTAATCCCTTGCTGGATGTGTAGCTTGCAAATATTTTCTCCCGCTGTTGGTTATCATTTCACTCTGTTGATTGTTTCCTTTGTTGTGCAGAAGCTTTTTAGTTTGATATAGTCCCAATTGTTTATTTTTTCTTTTGTTGCTTATGCTTATGCTCCTGTTCATGAAGTCTGTACCCATTCCTAGTTCCTGAAGTGTTTCCCCTATATTTTCCCTTAGTAGTTTTACAGTTTCAGGTCTTATATTTAAGTCTATAATCCATTTTGAGTTGATTTTGGTATATGGTGAGAGGTGCAGGTCTAGTTTCATTCTTCTGCATATGGATATCCAATTTTCCCAGCACTACTCATTGAAGAGGCGGTCTTTTCCCCAGTGTTTTTGTTGCCTTTGTCAAGTATGAATTGACTGTAAAAGTCTGTGGGTTGATCTCTGGGTTCTCTGTTCTGTTTCACTGGTCCAAGTGTCTATTTTATGCTAGTGCTGTGCTGTTTTCGTTACTATAGCTTTGTAGTATAATTTGAAGTCAGGTAGTATTATGCTCTGGCTCTTTTTTTTTTTTTTTTTTTGGCTCAGGATTGCTTTGGCAATTTGGGGTCTTTTGTTGTTCCATATGAATGTTAGGATTGTTTTTTCTATTTCTGTGAAGAATGTCATTGATATTTTGATGGGGATTGCACTGAATCTGTAGATTGCTTTGGGAAGTATGGACATTTTCTTGATTCTTACAATATAACAGGATGGAATGTCTTTCCATCTTTGTGTGTCTTTAATTTCTCCACTGTTTTTAAGGAGCTTATATTAACTTTTTTTTTCTTTTTGCTGCTATAGTCAGGTTTTTTTTGCTGATCTAAATTACAAGTTCTAGGTGAAAACCTCAGGATTTCTTGAAAAAATTCTAAGAACTGAAGAGAGTAATAGAGGATAAATATGTAAAAACAACATATATTACTTCTGAGACACTAATTCTTTTTTTTCTACTTTTTTTTATTGAAACATAATTGGCTGTGCATATCTATGGGGTACAGTGTTGAATATCAGTACCTATGTGCAATATGTGGTGCTCAAATCACGAAAATTAGCGTATTCAGCATTATACGTTGTAATCATTTTTGGGGGCCCTTTACCAATTGCTTGCTAACCCGCCTTCCCTCTCCCCTTTCCCACCTCTGGTGGCCTCAGTTCTGTTTGAGACAGTAATTCTATCTTTAGGTCGTGTATTAGGTCTAGAAATAAGTTTGTTAATATGCAATATGTGGCCAATAATAATAGCTAATATTTATAGAGCACAGTATCAGGCACTGTGAAGAATTTTACATGCATGTTATCTCATTTACTTTCTGAAGTAGGTACTATTATTATCTCAGTTTTACAGATAAGGAAACTAGAGCTTAGAGAATATAAATAATTTGCCCAATATCACATAGTTAATTAGTCCCAAAGCTAGAATTCATCCTCACATCTGTCTGCCTGTAGAGTCTATACTATAATGTAAACTGTATAAATAGTCCTTGTGGTTTTGAGCCAGTATTTTTTGAAAGGAAGATCACTGTTTAAGCACCTTGTGAGTTTTTTATGTATGTATATACACAAATATAAAGTTTTATATGACTAAAACCATCTCCTACATGGTAGACACTCTTTTTAATGTTTTTGTTTTTGTATCCTGTCCCCATCTTTATTCTTCCTCCTTTCAGGGCAGTCAACCTGGAGTATCCTTACATACTTTATCCATGCATCTATAAATGTGGACACATAAACATATATAAATGGTTGACCAGATTTTTTAAAACTCGGTTCATGTTGTATACATTATTTCTTAGGCATATTTACTATTCTCACATCACCTAGTATACAGTATATCTAATTCATTCTTTTAAATGGCTATATATTATCCATTTTATGGATGTTCTATTTTTTTATTTAATCACTCCGTATTTGGCAGGTACTTACCTTGTTTCTATTGATCATACTACAAACAGATCCTTAGTAAGCATTCCTATTCATGTACCTTAAGTACTGGTACTTTTATTTCCTTGGGACAGATTCTTAAGAATGGACTTGCTGGGTTGAGAGAATGGCTTTTTTGGTTTTGATTTTGAATAGATTATTGCAGATTGTTGGTGGACATGTTTTATAGCCTTTTTGGAAAGCTGTATATGACAAGCAGTATCATTATTTTTGTACTCTTTGCCAGTCTAACTGATGTAAAGCAATAATTCATTGTTGCTTTTTGTTTCCTTCTCTGACTTTTAAGAAAGTTGAGCATCTTTTCATGATATTGTCCAGTTGGACTTGCTTCTCTATGAATTGACTATTCATATCATTTTCATATTATTCACCGATTTTTACCTCTGAATTCTGGGCCTTTTTTTTCCCCCAGGTTTTAAAAGCACTTTCAGTAATTTAAATATTTTGGATACTAAATGAATACATTATATTCATTTCAAATATATCTTTCTAGCATTTAATTCTGCTACTCTTTTTTTCTTTATGATTTCCATCTTTCTATAAAATTTCTTCTAGAATTTAAGGTATTTCTTTTACTTGATTTTCCAAGCCATTGTGTTTAGTGAAGTTTCAGAACATGCCACTATATATTTCTAAAAAGTAAAATGTTAGCAATGGTCCTCAAATGAATTATCTTACCCAATAAAAATTTTTCTATCCCAACACCCACTTTAACTCATCCGCTATCGCTTAAAGGGGCTGGGGTTGGAGATGTCAGGAAACAATAGGATTTCTATGTTACTTAGAAATAAGTAGTATTCATCTTATCTTTTTTTGTTTTAATCCTGTGGGGATCCTGAAAGGAAGGGTGAATGTGCAGTGGGAAAGTTTTTAACCAGTGAGATAGTACGTTCAAAAAGGCCAAAATGAGTGTCAGTCATCCATTGCCAAGAATGAAGAATGGTAGCTTTGCTAGATTAAAAACATACACTGAATGCCTCGCTGTACATAAAACAAACTAGAAACTTTGGTTGCTTTTAGGGAGAGAAACTGAGTGGCTGGAGGACAGATGGGAAAAGACTTGTTGTAAATCCTTTATTACTTTTCCATTTGTTTTTAATGCTCTTATTTTTTATTGTTTTCATTTTTTGGCTGGCCAGCACAGGGATCCAAACCTTTGACCTTGGTGTTACAAGGGGACACTATAACCAACTGAGCTAACTGGCCTACCGCTACTAATTTTTTAAAAACATGCTTAGTTTTTTAAATCATAGAAAAATATGTTTAAATTTAAAATAAAAAAGCCTTATGCCTACTTCTAGGGTTCTACATTTTTCCCTGTCATAAAGTTTAACATAGGATTTCTCATCCGCAGTACTATTGACAGTTAGGGCTGAATTAGTCTTTGTTGTCAGGGACTGCTCTATGCATTATAGTATGTTTAGCAGCATCCTGGCTTGTATCCACTAGATGCCAGTAGTACCCCCTTCAGCTCCCATTGTGACAACCAAAAATGTCTCCAAACATTGCCAAATACTGCTGGGGGGATACTGCCCGCCCTGCACACACATACACCTGAGGACTACTAGGTTAAGATACCCCAGTATGAAAAATACTAATCTTAAAAACTGGTACCAGTCTTTCAAAATACTCTGTTAATATTTAAATACCTGGGCTGAGCCCGTCGCGCACTCGGGAGAGTGTGGCGCTGGGAGCGCAGCAGCGCTCCCGCCGTGGGTTCAGATCCTACATAGGGATGACAGATGCGCTCGCAGCGCTCACTGGCTGAGCCGCAGTGCGGCTGGTCTCAAAAAGGACAAAATAAATAAATAAATAAATACCTTTGTTTAGAATCGACTTGTATTGCATTTTAGAAAAAAAAAAAAAAAAAAACATTAACATTGTGATAAAGTGAGCCCAAGGTCACATGATAAGTTTGTGGCAGAGCCAGAATCTAGATTCCTGATATACTGTGATGCTCTTCTTCACATAACTTTTTTAAAAAGCTCTTTTCTAATATACTATTTTTTAACTGAAACCTTATATAAATAATAACCCTACCCTTATCCCCAAATACATAAAGCTGTTTAGAGTTTCTTTTCAGATTTTGGATATTCATAAAGCATTAATTTTATTCTTATAGACACAAAATGATTTCATGGTTATCTGCAATGTTGCCAAAATCCTAGAGCTAGTTGTACCACTGATGGAGCATCCAAGTGAAACTTTCCTTGCCACTATTGAAGAAGATCTAATGAAGCTTATCATCAAATATGGCATGACTGTAAGCATTCAGATTACCATCTCTTTATTGATTGGTATATAATTTGCATATAACTCGTAAAATATTACGTGTCAGATGTCAGTTCCAATATATTTCGTTATATTTTTAAAGCAAATATTTGTAAAAATGGTAAATTTTTAAAATAGCATATTTTTACCTTTATCTTTAACTTTTATCTAAATGGTAATATTTTCTATATCTTTTTTAGGTAGTGCAACATTGTGTGAGTTGCCTTGGGGCTGTTGTAAATAAAGTGACACAAAATTTTAAATTTGTGTGGGCCTGTTTCAATAGATACTATGGTAAGTTCAATGCCTTGGCTTTAAAATTATTCTGCTAGGTCCTAAAGTGTGTCCAACTCATTTTTAAACACATTGATAAAAGGTCAAAATCGAAGGGAATCATAAGAGATATGATTGTCCTCCATGGTCTAAGAAGCAATATTTTCTAGTGTCTTTTGTATTCTCTTAAGTACCCACTATGAATACTGCAGGAATTTATCCCCTCATAAGTAAAGGTTGGTAAAATTTTCACCCACTATGTAAAGTAAAATTTTCTTTTCTTCCTTTTTTTTTTTTTTTTTGTCTTTTTTCGTGTCCGGCAACGGATCGCAACCCTCAGTGTTGCCCCCGTACCGGACCGGGACCGGCAACGGGATCGCAACCCTCGGTGTTGCTCCCACACCTCGCTCAGCCAGTGAGCGGGAACCGGTCTGTATGTGGGATCCGAACCCTCGGCAGGAGCGTCGCCGCACTCCCAAGCGGCGCACTGTAGCAGTGCGCCACCGGGCCGGCCCGTAAAGTAAAATTTTAATATTTTTCTTACATTAATTCTTTTAGGTTCTAAGGAGTACCCTCATAATTTTAGACATATTTAATTTTCAGAGCCATTAGTAAAACATTGTAAATTCATTAGTAGTAATTATTTGAACCTAGTAAATCAAGGATAAAGGGTTTATTATAAATATTACTTATTTTTATTAGGTGCCATTTCAAAATTAAAAAGTCAGCACCAAGAGGACCCAAACAACACTTCACTTCTAACAAACAAACCAGCACTTCTTAGATCCCTTTTCACTGTTGGAGCACTGTGTCGGCATTTTGATTTTGATCTGGAAGATTTTAAAGGCAACAGTAAGGTAAAGATCATAATGTTACTTAGTGCACCCTAAAACATATAAGTATGTGGCCCTATGAGCTAAGAATGACTGAAATGACCCAGGACGAAGGCAGCATTAGAGTAGTCTAGTTTAATATGAATTCTGAAAACAGTGTTACTCAAAGTGTGGTCTTCGGACTGGCTGCTGATCCATGAACTGTTTGTTATTGGTCTGCGACAAGATTAGGAAGTTTCCACCGCAAGTTGTATAAACTTTATTATAGTAGACACACTGTTTAGATCAACAGCTGGTTGTTTTTTGTTTTCTCCCTCTTTCAGTGAAGAAAGTAATGTATCAATTTAAATTCTGGTACAGGCTTCTTCCTTACAGACTAATTGGTAGTTTATTTTTTAGTAAAGTTCACATATGGAAATTCTCCATGTGTGGAGAATTTTAGTTTTGTTTTTGTTTTTTCCTTTTTAGTTGAAAATAGATTTAAATTACTCTTCTTGAATACTTTAGTGTGGTTTTTCCCCCCTTAGGTTAACATAAAGGATAAAGTACTTGAACTGTTGATGTATTTTACAAAACATTCAGATGAAGAAGTACAAACAAAAGCCATCATTGGTCTAGGTAAGTTAAATCTAAGTTTCTTTATAGTTTTTAGTTGCTTGAGAGGTGAAGCAAATTTTTAAATATTGAAAGTCCAAATTGTTGATTTATTTAAATATGTTTCTATTGGCAGTAGTATCTGGTGTGTAGAATGTAAGACTGGAGGTTGAAACATCTGGGTTCCATTCTTGCCTTAGCCTGTGACTTCCTGGGTGGTCTTGAGCAAGTCACTTAATTTCTCTGTTCATCAGTTTCTTCATTAGTAAAATAGAGATAACAATACTGTCTCCTACCCCTACTTCATACGGTGTCTTAAGAACACATTCATTAAAGCACTTTGATTAAAAGATGGTATAGAAGAATTTTGTGCTGTTTGCATATTTTTTTAATTATTCTGTTTTCATTGCAAAGCTTTGTCATTATTTGTATCTGCCACTTCGAGTTAAAACAGTGAGCAGTGTACACAGACTTTATTTATATAGAAGCAAATCGTAACAACCCAAAAGGAACAGTTTAGATGTATACCTGTTCTATATTGTTTTTCTAGAAGCATCAATATAATAAGAACATGTTTTGCAGGCAGTTAGGTCAATATGGCTTATCTAGAAAGGAATTAGAATATGGAGAAATAGAAGGAGGATAGCATTAAAGTACCTGAGTCAAATGCACTGAAAAGAAATACAAGAATAGACTGTCCAGGGTTTTTGGGGTTTTTTTTGTTTGCTTTGTGCAAATACATGTAAAGCTACCTGGTAAGGTGAAAAATTTATTGGGAAATTTTATTTTGGTAGCATTAATAAGGCTTATAATTTAGTTAATATGTATGGGTAGTCCTTTGTATTACAGTCTTTTGAACAAAAATGAGTAATAAACGGTTCTGAGTTACCAACCCTCCTTAAATCTCCTTTGTAATATCTGTAAATAAATTTAAATCTTACTACCTTATTCTTCCTCCACCCCTTTCAGAATCCCCTTTTTCCTATAGCACATAGAGTAAAAACTTTGACATCATTTACTAGGGCGTTATATTGGTGTAATATTATCTTTAACCCAATATGTACCTTTAAATATTCCATCTGGATGTAAGTTATATGGAGTGGCAAAACTAGTAGTGTTAGAGCTAATTAAGAGAACAAATAGATTTTTAACTTCATATTAAGAAGCAGCATTATCCAGAAAATAGTGCCTCTAGACGAGTTAATAAAAAATATCATGCCTGGGCCATAGTTATCCTGTGTGACCTTGGGCTAGTTATCTTGATCACTCTATGCTTTGAGTTTAGTTTGTTGTTTATCATCAATAACACTTGCTATCATCAAAAGTTTTCATTTTTTCTCAAATAAATTAGCATTATGTACAAATAAACATGGTTAATAATATTATTTTGCCAATTACTCACCAGTAGTTATAGAATTCAACATTGTAGCCTTATGAGAAAAAAAGGATAATTTTAGCTCCAGTTTGAGAATTATACTGTTTCATCAAATGGATATATTTCAATATTTTTTTAAAATAATGTCAATACAGTACCTTATGCTAGGGATCTGAAAAATGTTTGTAGACATTACTTCTTAATCCTGAAAACATCCCTTTGAGGTAGGTGGGTGGTAAATATTATTGTCCCCATTTTACAGATGGAGAATTGAGGCACAGAGAGATTATGTGACTCACCCAAGGTCACACTACAAGTCAGTGGTGGAGCCAGGAATAGAACCCAAGACTCCTGACTCCTAATCCACTCCCCTAGCCTCTAGGCCCTGCTCCCTCCTCAAGGTTTCCTCTTGTGTGAAATTCTCCTTTGAAATGCAATTTCTTGTTTTTAATTCATGGGGAAAGAAGTGCCTGCTCTAATACTTCTCTAGGTAAGGCCACCAGCATATTCTTCCAGTCATTTTAAGTTTTAATTTTTTGAAATAAGGAGCTCTTTATATAACTTATTAACATTTTTATTAAAAGTTATATTTAATTTTAATATGAATATACAAAGATTTTTTTTCCTCTTCAGGATTTGCCTTTATTCAGCATCCAAGTCTAATGTTCGAGCAAGAAGTAAAGAATCTGTATAATAATATTTTATCTGATAAGAACTCTTCAGTAAATTTAAAAATACAAGTGTTAAAAAACCTCCAGACCTACCTACAAGAAGAGGATACACGTATGCAGCAGGCAGATAGAGACTGTAAGTAAAAATATATTTTTAAATTTCACAGTGCAGCTACAGTTATGATATTCTGTGACTCATTTTTTTTTTTTTTAATCCAGATATCTACATTTCCTTATCTGTTAAAGGAATTCAGTTAAATAGGAGTCCTTGTGCTAAGGTCCATAGCTAGGTTTAGAGTATTCTTAAACTCCTTAAAATAGTTGTAAAATTTTATATGTGTGTAAACATTAACATTTTGAGGGAGGTAAAGGATTATAGTTCTCAAAGGGGCTTCTGACACAGATGAAAAAAAAAGATCATAATGCATTGAGCTAGAACACTAGCTACAACTTTTTGTGATTTTAGTTGTGGCCTAATTTTGGAGTATTTAGTAAATGTAGGATAATATGTTCTTAATGTATGTTTATTCTTTGGTTTTATAGGGAAGAAAGTTGCAAAACAGGAGGACTTAAAAGAAATGGGTGATGTTTCCTCAGGGATGAGTAGTTCCATCATGCAGCTTTACCTCAAACAGGTGCTTGAGGCGTTTTTTCACACCCAGTCAAGTGTTCGCCACTTTGCCCTAAATGTCATTGCATTGACTCTAAACCAAGGTCTTATTCATCCAGTTCAGGTAAGCATGTTTTATAGCAGCAGCACTTACTAAAAGAGCCAGATTAGTTGTTATCTGATGACATTGTGATTAGAGAATAAGTAGTTCTTTATTCTTCCTAATCTTTAATCTTCTATGACCTAAAACTCTTAAGAATCTAAGTGGTCTTAGACAATCTCTTAGGTTGTCATTACTGCAAAATACCCATATATTTGGGTAATGTTGATTCTATTTTTTAAAAACTTCCAATTAATACTGGTAGAACATGTACTTGAATCATTCCTAAGTAGGAATGATAGATTTGTTTTAATTGATATTTACTCTTATCCCTAAGAGTCAACAATATATAATGTCAAGAAAGTTAACTGGGTATAAAAGTATAAGCTGTTCAATAGGATAGTTTTAGTCCACAGAAAAATAAATTATATAATCTGAGCCCAGTTTCTTCATCTTTAAATTGGAGGTAATATCAACTACCCAGCATCCCAAAGCATTGATATGAGTACAAAATGACGTAATCAAGACATTTAGTATTGCTGAGGATTGGCAGCCAATATGATGTAGTAGTGTATACCATCTGATGGTCAGCAGCATGCCATAGGCTACAAAAGTGAATTTATTAAATAACCAAAGTCTGTTTTTCATGGAACTTCTTCTAAAATAGGCCATACTTAAACATGCTGAGTTCTTCCCTGTGTCCTGAAACAAATCATGTTAATGAATGCAGTCGTCTCTCAGTATCCTTGGGGGATGGTTTCCAGAACCTCCCTTGAATACCAAAATCTACTGGATGCTCAAGTCCCTTGCATAAAATGGCTTAGTATTTGCATATAACCTACACATATCCTCCTGTATACTTTAAATCATCTCTAGTTTACTTATAATATCTAGTACAATGTAAGTGCTATATAAATAGTTGTTATACTGTATTGTTTAGGGAATAATAATGACAAGGGAGAAAAGTCTGTACCTGTTAGTACAGACACGTTTTTTTGTTCCCTGAATATTTTTGATCCACCATTAGTTAAATCCATAGATGTGGAACCCATGGATATACAGAGGGCCCACTACATTTAGCCTGTTCTTCAGGGTTATCATCATCAAGATCACTTATAATGTACAGCATATTGAGACTCTCACCTTTTTGAGACACTTAGGGCTCTTCGCTGGGTTCTTTTTATTATGATATCTGCTTTTTTAAACTTTTTTTTTTTAATTTCACACTAACAAATTGCAAGCATGATACAATGAAATCCTTTATACTCTTCACCTATATTCACCATGGGTTAACATTTTGCCACATTTGCTTTCTCTCTCTTTAAACATCTACTTTCTACTTTTTCTAAATCATTTGATAGTAAGTTTCAAATATTATGATTTTTTACCTCTAAACACTTCAGCATATATTTTTTAAAGAACAAGGACATTCTCTTACAAAACCATAATATAATCATCAAATTGAGGAAATTTAACTTTGATACAGTATTATCTAATATATAGTTCATTTTCATTTTTGCTAGTTAAGCCAATGATGTTATTTATATAGATCTTTTTGTTTCCTGATCTAAGATTTTAATCTACGATCACCTCTTTCATTTAGTGCCATGTCTGTGTTTTAAAGTTGTATATTTGTTATTTTTCTGGCCTTCTCAGTGTTATCTGATTCAGGTTTACTTAACATGGTAGTGGTATTTCTTGACTTTAGAAGTTGGGTACATATAGCTGTTACCAACTATCTGATCTGTGAAGCCACATCTGAAATCAATTTTGTGGGAAAAAAGTATATATTTCCTAGCTTTGAGTAGGGAAAACAAATTACTTTTTACCCTATATTATCTTTACATAGCAAATTCAGTCAAGCTTGAATATCATAATATTAAATAGATATTCTTAGTGTGGGAATACTTTATGTTTAAAGAGCCTTAAATTTATACTGAAATTGTTCAAATTTCATCACATCAGGATTTTTGCTGATGCTTCAGTGCTTTCTTGCTTTAAGCTAAATCTAAAGAAAGATTTATTATTTCTAAAAGAACACTAAAACAGTCTTTATAGGATGGCCTATAAAGCTAAATTCATATAAGGATACTTCAAAAAGTTTGTGGAAAAATAGAATTAAATGATAATATGAATCTTTCCATTAGTTTCATGTAACACTCAAAAAGAAGAGGTCTAATAAGGTATCTACACTCGGGTAATTATAATTTTTCCACACACTTTTTGAAGTACCCTCATATATCCCAAATAACACAAGTTATGACATGTCAAAATACATGTAGAGTTTTTACTCCTGTGATGTCTTATAAATTCTTTATTTTTATTTCCAGTGTGTGCCATATTTAATTGCTATGGGCACAGACCCAGAACCTGCTATGCGAAACAAGGCTGATCAGCAGCTTGTGGAAATAGATAAAAAATATGCTGGATTCATTCATGTATGTATTTTTAAATTGTATAACCTAAATTTACACACCTTTCTTCAGTAAACCGTTTCTTTGGTAAATGTCCTGCCGACATTCATAATTACAGTAAAATGTTTTGTTTAGTACTTACCTTCCAAACGTGCAACTAAGCTTGTCCCTCAGGGTATTTATTTTGGTTTAAAATTTACTCCCAGATTGGGCTAGAGGTGACTGTCCAACAAGCACACTGGACTAAAAATTAGAACACACGGGTTCTAGATTCTACTATGTGATCTTGGAAGCAATGACTCTTCTGGGCTTCAAGTTTTTCTTCTGTAAAATGAGGGGATTGCAATAGATGATCTCTAGTCTTCCTTCCAGCACAGAATCCGAATTCTGTGATTTTATTATTTTAAATAAGAAAAACAAGTAATGAAGTTAGCCTTAGAATGTAATGCTCAAAATATATTTTTAATTTTACTCTTTTGATTTCCCTGACAAAAACGAGGCTTTTATTGATTTCAGATGAAAGCAGTGGCTGGAATGAAGATGTCTTATCAGGTACAACAGGCAATCAACACGTGCCTAAAAGATCCTGTAAGGGGTTTCAGACAAGACGAGTCCTCTAGCGCTTTGTGTTCACACCTTTACTCCATGATCCGTGGAAACCGCCAGCACAGACGAGCCTTTCTTATTTCTTTACTCAACCTCTTTGATGATACAGCAGTAAGCATACAAACTTATTATTTTAAGAAAATAAATGTTCTAGAAATTTTATGGCTAAAGTAGTCACCATTTTTAAAATCTTACCATTTAGTAAATGACAGTGATTATATTAAGTGTTTCCTTTATCTTCTAACTTATAAGATAAACAGTCAAAAGAGAAATTTAATATGAGAATAAATATAAAGAGGAATAAAGTATAATTGTGCCTCTGTACTGAGTATCTTACAAACTTTGTTAAAATTAACTGTAAGCATATCTTTAAATAAGCTACATTACTAAACTATCACTTTGGGACTAGATTATCTAAATAAATAAATAAGATGAATTTCTCTCATTGCTGTAGGACTCAAATATTATTAGAGAATAATTGTTCTAGGTTTTTGGCTGCTGAGAATCTCTTGTTCAACTTGACTTCCTTAATGAAGTCAACTTACATTTTTATGTAATTATAGTTTGACACTGCTAGCTATTGCACAAGTTGCATTGGCCAGGACCATAAGCCAAGGAAACAGTTCTGTTCTTTAAGTTTACCTTTTAATTTATTCATTCATTTTATACAAATATTTATTCAGCATCTGCTGTGTGCCATCCATTGTGCTAAGAGGTTAAGAGGATAAAATAGTAAAACAGGATGTGGTATCTGCCCACACAGAGCTTACAGATGAGTCTTACATAGAACTTCCATATGGCAGCTTTAAAAAGAGCAAAAGAAATTTTTTTTAATTTTAATCACTTGTTATCTTGACCCCAGATTTGCACAATAAAGCAAAATTATAATTATCAGAGTGTAGATACTTGACTAGACCTCTTCTTTTTAAGTACTACGTGAAAATTTTAGATATGATCTAGCAAATAAATATTACATCTATTTCAGAAGTACCTCAAATATAATTTATCACCATCATCTTCATCATATCATCAATATTAAGCTTTCATTGCGTGTAGGATACTGTGCTAAGAGTGCAAAATCATATGATGTGGTGCTCTTGCCCTCAGAGCATTCTACTTCCAGTTGTGGAGTTAAGACACAAAATAAAGAAAATAAATAATGACTAAGGTTAGCATATCCTGACTGCCCGGTAGCTTGTATGATGACATTGCTCCAGTTTTTGTCTCTCTCCTGAGCTTTATTCCTGTGTGTTTTCACTGCCTGCTGTCTGTCATCAACTGGATGTTTTGTCATCTCAGCACTTGAAATGCGAAGCTGGAATTCCAGCTCTCATAATGCAGTGCTTTCTTCTGACTACCTCCAACAAAGAATGTCAGAGAAGAAACAAATCACTGAAGGCCTAGAGAGATTAGATGAGATGGATCTACTATATAAAGCAAGGGAGGAAGATATTCCAGGCAGGGGTAAAAACATGAATAAAATACAAAGATAAGAATGTGCGACTGGAGTGGAAAGGTCATAGTGAAGCATACATAGTACATAGAGTATCCTGTAGATAGTGGAAAACCTTTGAAAATGTTTGAATAAAATGATGAAAACAAGTGGTGCTGAAGATTATTTTAGGAACATGAATTTTTTAGCATTATATTCACACTGGAGGTAATAAGGGATTAATCTAGTGTGATGACACTAGGGAAAGAAAGATTGCATAGTCAGAAAAGAGAGAAGGAATGTTGTGAGGAAGGAATAAATTATGACTGCGTGAGAATAATAATCAAAAGATAACTGGAGGGGCCGGCCTGGTGGCGCAGTGCTACAGTGCGCTGCTTGGTAAGCGCGGCAGCGCTCCCGCCGAGGGTTCGGATCCCACATACAGACCGGTTCCCGCTCACTGGCTGAGTGAGGTGCGGGGGCAACACCGAGGGTTGCGATCCCGTTGCTGGTCCTGGTCCGGTACGGGCGTAACACTGAGGGTTGCGATCCGTTGCCGGTCACGAAAAAAGACAAAAAAAAAAAAAGATAACTGGAATATTTTTCTCTTGAGCACCAGACAGAATAGTGAGACTGTTGCTAAAGGCAGTTTGGAAAGAGTTGGCCGTGGCGCACTGCTACAGTGCGCCGCTTGGGAACGCAGTGGCGCTCCCGCCGAGGGTTCGGATCCCACATACAGACCGGTTCCTGCTCACTGGCTGAGTGAGGTGCGGGGGCAACACCGAGGGTTGCGATCCCGTTGCTGGTCCTGGTCCGGTACGGGCGTAACACTGAGGGTTGCGATCCGTTGCCGGTCACGAAAAAAGACAAAAAAAAAAAAAGATAACTGGAATATTTTTCTCTTGAGCACCAGACAGAATAGTGAGACTGTTGCTAAAGGCAGTTTGGAAAGAGTTGGCCTGAGAAGGACATGGAAGGTCAAAGAGCTAGGAAGAGAAAACTGAGGAAGAAGAAGGTTCCAGGAAAGAAAGGGTCAGATGCTGTTGAGAAGTCAAGGGGAAAAAGAAGTAAAAAAAATAGGGTGGGATGTTTGGTGAACTTGATGGACAGAAACAGTTAAGCAGTGAGGGACAAAAGTAGATTTTAACTAAAGAGTAGTGGGGAAGACATAGGGGAGGAGCAGACTAGACTGTTCTTTCAAGAAGTTTGATTTTGAAAGTGGGGAGCAGTATCGGACCTGTATGACCAAAGTTGAAGAATTTCAGAGCTTCGAAAATGTTTTTTCAGAGAAAATGAAAGGTTTATTCAGTTTAAGGGGAAAAAATATAAATAAATTATAATGTTAAATCTAATAGATGAGGTAGGGCTCTGTCTGCATTTCCTCAACTGTAGCATGTAGATGGTGACACCTATTTTAAAATAAAAAATAGAGTGAGAGTCTCTGATGAATATTAACAGCAAGTTTACTCCGTCTGTCCTATGGGATTTCTGTTGTTGCTACTGTTGCTTTGGGGTTTCGTGTCATTTAGATGGTGAGAGGAGGGTATGTGGTAGGAGAGAGTATTTTTTTTGGTTGCTAGTTTTTGTTTTTCTTTTTCTTTTAGCTTAAATGTTTAAAAGGAATTTGAATATTAACATGCCTTTCTATTTATACTCTGTATGATCATGAAATGCTGAAAGTCTAAGTTGCTTCTTTTTAAAGCAGATAACTAGTAGTAACTATAATTTTTCTCTTTAAATTTTGCCCATCTCAGAGTTTTTATAGTGTGAAACTGGTAGCACTGTCAAAACAATTCTGGCATTCTAAATTACATATCCAGAGGAAACTGACAAATATTTTAAGAGTACGTGAATTTGGGGGTTTTTTTAATCCCACATATTAGTACTATGATTACTACTTATTTTTGAGGGTGGAATAGTAACTGTGTGTAACTGATCTCCATATGGGTTAAACTCTTAGAAGCACAATGACAAATAATTATGAACTCTTATGTATACTTTCTGATGTGGTATGGATTTATCATAAAGATCTCATAAACTCTATAAGAAAACTTCAAAGACTTTTGCTTGGGTGCACTAAAAAATTTCACCTCTCCCCTCTTGATGTAGTGTGGTGTAAGTCATTGTAAAATCTCCTAAAATGGGTATAAGATTATTTTATAGTATCCATTTCTGTTCCCCCTCCTTCCTTTTTCTTACAATCTGTTTCCCTCTCCTTCACCCTCTCCCTCTTCTGCCCTTTTCTCCCCCTCCCCATGTTTCTCTGTAACATTATCTGAGGTGAAAGTGCCCTGTAATATTTTTTCTAAAAAAAGCTTTTTGGATGAGTTTCTAGATTATTCGCTAAACGTGTACCTTTTTTTAAAATTTACAGAAAACAGAAGTGACTATGCTCTTGTATATAGCAGACAATCTAGCCTGTTTTCCATACCAGACACAGGAAGAGCCGTTGTTTATAATGCATCATATAGACATTACACTCTCAGTTTCTGGTAGTAACCTACTGCAGTCATTCAAGGAGGTAAGTTACACACATTACTATTCTTAATGCATCTGTCAAAGTGTAGGCATGCTATTTTCACTGTTTTGTTTCTCATTATTCTTTTTATTCTTTTCACAGGTATATAAAATCTTTCTATTAAAGAAATCTGGGCAGTACTTGAATTGGGAGAGGAAGTGGGTTGCCATTTCAGTTCTACTCAGAAAGATCTAAAACCGTTCCATTTCTAGACCGTTTAGACGGACTTTTTATACATATATGGATTGTTCTAATGATAAACCATCCCACTTCTTTATTTCTCTCACTTAAAGCACTGACCTTAAGTGTTTTGTGTTCATTCATATATCCATTTAAACCCCATTTTAAAGCACCTTGCTATTCTGTAAATCTTGCAGAGTCATAGGTCACAACAGTACAAATGAAAATTTATAGATAGCTTACAAGAAACCAGAGAGTATGTAACACCACTGATCTCCTTATCCCTCAACAACAGCATCAAAATGCAGTTGGCATATTGTGTGCCCAAAGTCTTTACTAAATATCTTGTTATAAACCTTATGTCTTTTTTGTCATGATTTTTAGGAGAAAATGTAATTGATTTAATTGTAAAAGTACTTGATGTGGCACTAGGCACATAGTAAACAGTAAATTCTTTATAAATTTAGTGGAATGTTTTCATGTGATACAAATAAATCTCATTTTACAAAATTGTAGGGCTCAAAGCTCAGCCTTGCCAAACACATAAATAGGGAAATTACTAAGATATCTAAGGGCTGGAATGCTATTTTGAAGTGTGGACCATAGACCAGCAGCACAGGCCTCACTTGAACACTTGTTAGAGCTGCAGAACCTCAGGCCCCACCCCAGACCTGCTGAAATAAGAGTCTGCATTTTTAACAAAATCTTTAGGGTATTCATATGCACCTTAAAGTTTGAGAAGTTAATAATTTCCCAGGAACTTTGACCATATTCTCTTATTTTATTTCACTTACTGTTGTGGATATACTTGTAAATGTTTCTTCTGTTTTATTTCTTAGTTACATTTTGAATAACAGTTACATTTTGAATAACTGCTTCTGTAATTTGGTATCTGCTTCCCCTCCTCTTTACGTCCAGTTGACCTTGTTTTCTTCTAAAAGCTAATATTTTCATAAGCACAATGAAACAGGATTTAAGTATTCAGGGAAAGTTGCATATTGCTAAAAAGTACTTGATAGAAATGGGATGTTCAAGCCTACTGTATTCTCAGTTAAATTATAATTACTGCTTTTCCTCTATAATGGCTTACCTATGTACCAGACTGATACTTTTATAACTAACTTATATTTCATTACTGTTCTTATAAGAAAATTGTTTCCCTTTGAATATTTCGGAAGGGTTTTTTGGAGGGAATAGTTGTGGGCGGGGGGAGGTGGTGTTATATATGAATTTATTTAGTCTTGGAAACTAATTATTTTCCCAAAGGTTACATCTCCAATGGTTTATAGAAAATCAAGAGGTTTAAAAAATATTAATTTAAGGAAGCTTTTTGAAGCTGTTTAGTGGAGCATACTTATATTTGTTAGTGGTATTTTGTTTTTATTGTTTTTCAAGCAGAGTAATTTCCTCTTTCTTTCAGTCTATGGTAAAGGACAAAAAGAAAGAGAGAAAATCATCACCTAGTAAAGAAAATGAGTCAAGTGAGAGTGAAGAAGAAGTTTCCAGGCCTCGGAAGTCACGGAAACGTGTAGATTCAGATTCAGATTCAGATTCAGAAGGTGATATAAATTCAGTGATGAAATGTTTGCCAGAAAATTCAGCTCCTTTAATTGAATTTGCAAATGTCTCCCAGGGTATTTTATTGCTTCTGATGTTAAAACAACATTTGAAGAATCTCTGTGGATTTTCTGACAGGTAAGTTTACGTGTGAAGAGAAAAAAATTTTACTTCGTTCAAATAATAAAGAAATAGCATACTTACCTTAATATTAGAAATGCTTTTTTTTTTTTTTTTTCCTTAAAAAATGGCCAGTAAGGGGATCTTAACGCTTGACTTGGTGTTGTCAGCACCACGCTCTCCCAAGTGAGCCAACCAGCCATCGCTATATAGGGATCTGAACCCGTGGCCTTGGTGTTATCAGCACCACACTCTCCCGAATGAGCCATGGGCCGGCCCAGAAATGCTCCTTGTTTAAAAAAGAGTTTGTTTCTTTTTGCTGCTATCTCATATTCTGCTGTATAATTTACCATAATTTATTCTGTAATTGAAGGAGGAAAAACATTCCTTCATTTGGTAATAATGCATTACAAATTAAAGGACTTATTTTGGTTGATATCCTTAAAAAGACCTTATTAGAGAATAAGGCTAATCTTAAAATAAATTACAAATTTAAGTTCTTAAAGAGTTATGAAATAAGAACAGATGTAGACCAGCTAGGCTGAGCTCTAACAGAAACCAAATAGTCTGTAAAGTATTCTCTAAAGTAAGAAATAGAAAAAAAGTATTGATTATTGTGAATGCCCTGTAATTTTACCCACTACTAGTTGCTAAAGATTTCCCTTTTCTGCCTATACCCATGGAATTTTGATCATTTTTCACTTTCGTTGAAACCTTACATTAGGAATCACAAAGTCAAATGTTAATAAGGGACAGATGATAAAATTAGTAAAGTGGACCTAGTCAGTGACCAACTAGAAATAGTATGTTTTATGTAAAGGTCTCATTTAATGTCATTTAAATGGACATTTCTCAGGTTTCCATCGGCTTGTTGCCACAGGAGAGTGTGCACATATGTGGCTAGAGCGTCCACTTTTTCAAGAGATGGTAGAAATTCAAACTTTTATGAGAAATGTCTTGATGTTGAATGTTGGCAACTAATTCAAAATCATGTAAAACCTTCTAAGGTCTTGGGGCAATGCTAAGGAGTTGGAAAGATATAAACAGGGTTGCTAATAATCTGAAACAGGTTTATGAACAATCATTCTGGCTGCTGTGTATAGAATGAATAGGTAGGGGGCGAAAAGTAGGAGGAGGTAAACTAGTTAGGTGGTATTGAGTAATTGTGTTGAAGCTGCCCTTCAAACATTATCAGGGTGTTACAAAATAGACATGAGAAACAAATTTTATTAAAGCTTCTTACCTGTAATTGGATTTCTGCAATTGTGTTGCTTCCGTAGATCCAAGTATCTTTTTTCCTTCCCTGTCATTTTGATGCCTCTATTGGAGACAATTACTGATGGAAACAAGAGAATATTATTCTATAATCTTTGCCTTCCTGTCTTTACTTCCCTTTTAAAACTCATATTTCTTTCGTGTCTAAGTTCATTAGTTGAAATATATGTGACAAAAAGTTTAATTATTAGTAAATATAATTCAACTAGAATCAATTTAAATAGAAGAACCTGAAATTTTTTTAAAGTTTTTAATTTTATTTTCCCCAAACAGTAAAATTCAGAAATACTCTCCATCTGAATCTGCAAAAGTATATGATAAAGCGATAAACCGAAAAACAGGAGTTCATTTTCATCCCAAACAAACACTGGACTTCCTGCGGAGTGATATGGCTAATTCCAAAATCACTGAAGAAGTGAAGAGGAGTATAGTAAAACAGTATCTAGATGTGAGTAGTAAAACCAAAAATATTTTCTTCTCATAATGACATTTTTGACAAGTATATTTTTGGAGGGGAAATAGCTATTCCTTTACATTGAACGTAAACTTCATGAGCTATCAAGATTTCTTAGTTACTTTAAGCTTGCCTTTCCCATTGCACCCACAGCATCATAATTATTTTTTTCTTAGGAAATGACAGCCCACTAATTTTATTTTAGCAAAAATGAAAGATTATAAGAAACTGTTTATGCTTGCGTTATTTTTAATTCTAAGAGTTATGTGGTTTATAGTTCATAAAAGGTAAAACTAGTCATCCTCTTACCCTGTTTGGCCATTCTGCTCCTCCCCTTTCTGGTAACCAATTTTATTATTTTTTATTTATTCTTACACAAGTAATACATGTATACATATTTGTATATCTTTTGTATATACGAGCATACTCATTTAACAAGTATGTGAGTGGGTGTGTATAAAATGTCTTTAAGAATAGGCAAATTCATAGAGAGAAAATAGAATAGAGGTTATCAGGGGTTGTAGGGAGTTTAATGAATACAGAGTTTGTTTTTGGAATGATAAAAAAGCTCTGGAAACGGATAGTGGTGACGGTTGTACAACATTATAAATATACTTAATGCCAATGAATCGTACACTTAAAATGGTTAAAATAGTAATTTTTATGTTTATGTATATTTTATCACAATAAAAAATTTTTTCTTAAGTTTTAGAAACGTCTTTAGGGACATATCCTAAATAAAGTTTTATATTTTAATCTACATAAGGCAAGTAGCTGAACATAAAAAAGGGGGTTTTGTTTTTGTTTTTGTTTTCGTTTTTTGGCCAAGAAGGAAATCTATGCAATGGTTTTCATATTATTCATAGACTTTGCAAACCCTATAAATTGAAAAAAGTATTTTAGTTCTCCTTTAAAATTCTTTACCATCCTTTTCATCCTCTTATCTTGACAGAGAGCAGAGGGCAGGAAGAGGGCAGGAAACTAAAAGATGTCTATCGGTAATTATTATCACCTGATAGTTTGATGATTTGGACCAAAGCCCAGCAAACCATGGTTTATGGGCCAGATTCAGCCCATTGCCTGTTTTTCTGTAAATAAAATAAAGTTTTATTAAAACAGCCACAAATGTCCATTCATTTTTTGTATTGTCTATAGCTGCTTTCACTTGTAGTTGCAACAGAGACCATATGGCCTGCAAAACCAAAAATATTTACTATTTGGCCCTTTACAGAAAATGTTTACCAACCCCTAACTTGGGTAGTAGCTAAAGCCTGCTTCACCCATACCAAACTACTGCCATAGAAAACATTTAGGAATTTGACTTAAAATGTTTACTTAAAACTATGAATTAACATCTGGTTTTTGTAGTTCAAACTTCTCATGGAACATCTGGACCCTGATGAAGAAGAGGAAGAAGGGGAGGTGTCAGCTAGCACAAATGCTCGGAACAAAGCAATTACCTCGCTGCTTGGAGGAGGCAGCCCTAAAAATAATACAGCAGCAGAGACAGAAGATGATGAAAGTGATGGGGAGGATAGAGGAGGAGGCACTTCAGGGGTGAGGCGGAGGAGGAGTCAACGTATTTCGCAGCGTATTACGTAAAATGATTTTTATGTGCTTATATATGTCAGTCTATTAAATGTACACCAAGTAATGTAATACTTATAAGCGAAAACATTTTGTAGATAGAGATTCTCTACTTAACCGTTTATACATTCTTTTGTAGAAAGTTTAACATAAAAGACAATAAAAAACAAATGAGATTTATCCAGCATAAAGGGTTATTAATTTTTCTTTGAATTGTATTAATGTGTGTTAATCCTTTTTATTGTTGCTAAGTTTTATGTAGCTTTATGGTTCATATGTATATATAATTTTATAAGAGTAAAGACACGGGTACAAATTAAGAGTTATATGGTTTTACAAGTATATGTTAACCCCTTGGCGCTGGCGGTCACGGTGCGTCTCATTGCCGGCAATGGAAGTATGCCGGGAAATCCCAACTCCCGGCGTCAAGGGATTAAAAGCAATAAAAACAATAATTTTACTAAAAGTCTTTTGTGTAACACTTGGTCTTTTTTCCCCCCTCCCAATGTTTTAGTCATTGAGAAGGTCAAAACGAAATTCAGACTCTACGGAGTTGGCAGCACAGATGAATGAAAGTGTTGACGTCATGGATGTCATCGCTATTTGCTGTCCAAAGTACAAAGATCGACCACAAATTGCAAGAGTAGTACAGAAAACCAGCAATGGCTTCAGTGTTCAGTGGATGGCAGGCTCCTACAGTGGCTCCTGGACTGAGGCTAAGCGCCGTGATGGCCGCAAACTGGTGCCTTGGGTAGACACTATTAAAGAGTCAGACATTATTTACAAAAAAATTGCTCTAACGAGTGCTAATAAGCTGACTAATAAAGTTGTTCAGACTTTACGATCCCTGTATGCCGCCAAGGATGGGACTTCCAGCTAATGAATTTGTACATGCAGCCAAATTTACAGGAATTTTTTTAAAAGGCAGAAAAACTTGAAATATCAACATTCTGGCAAAAAAAAAAAAAAAAAAAAAAAAAAAAAAATTCAGTTTTACGAAGAGTAAGAGTGGAACCTGGGATGCAGGAACAAAAGAAGGAAATGTTGGGCAAACATTTTTGTGGGAGCTCCCTTCGCTGTTGTGCAGCAGAAACAGATTCTCAGTTCATTTTTACTCCCACTGTATTATAGTTTAACAAAAATTGTTTATATCTTGGAAAAAAAAACTTTCTGTTTAAAAAAAATAAACAAGTGAATGTTGGAAATTAGTCTGTTAATGTTCTTAATAAAGTGTTCTTGGAGTTAACCTAGCAGCGGATGGCTTTCTTTAGCTTAGCCCAGTTTCCAGGGAAGCATTGTTTTTTTCCAGGCTGTAAAATGGCAGAATCTCCTGGATATATAATTTATTCTGTTGGGAAAAAAAAAAAAAAAAGCATGCAGTATCTATGACCTACCTGCAGAAGGAGTTTTTGTAAATGTAGATTTTGATGTATTAGGTCACCCTGAAAACAATACAAGAAAAGGGATCCCCAGGCAATCTGGTGGAGCAAATACTGCAATAAATTTTTTTACTTCTCTTTGTTACTTGTCTGTTTCCATTTGAATTTCTTATTGTAAAGATCTGTTTAAATTCATTTATATTATTTTACAGTCTTTTATGTAAAATTTATTATATCACTGGTTTTCAAAGCAAAACAAAATATTGTTTATACAGTTTGTATAGGCTGACTTCTGAATAATTGGTATCTATTATTTTCATTCCCATAAGAGGGTGTAAACAATTAACTCCAGGGTTTTATTGTATCCTGCAATATTTAGTATTAACTATATATGATTTAGCACTGTGCCAAACACATTTTCAAGAGTACATTTTGATATAAAAAGAAACTATAGTTTATTCCTTGTTTGCTTCCATTTCTTTCTAGTGATGTCATGATGGTAATATTTATTTTTTAAACCTTGGGGAAAGGTAGCAATCCTATTGTTTTGGAAAACCAGCCCTTCTTTCTCTTAGTTAAAATGATGCCGTGTTATTTTACAAATAGAGTTGAGATGAGTATGACACTTCATAATTATACTCTCTACATTTTTCACATTATTTTTTAATGCTAAAAGTAATTTTACTTATTGGGTTGTTTATTCATTTCCTACTCTAAAAGTTTTATCATACATCTTTTGGGAGTTGTCATTTATACATTTGTTACTACAAATATCTAAGTTCAGGGGGTGTTTAATCATTTAATTTGCATAGTTGACACTCAGAGAAATAGTAATGTCTGAAATTTACAGTGGATGAGGTCTATTTCCAAAAAAAAAATTTTTAAATGTGTACTTATTTTTAAATCACTGAAAAAAATGACCTCTAAAATGCTAAGTTTTATGAAATTGGCAAATAAATGAAGGTATTCAATTTGTGAGGAAGAGTGACATTGCCACATGATATCTTTTTGTGAACACCTATTAAACCACTATGAAAATAACTTTTCAGGATCTATTTCCTATGTGGAATTCTTTCCAAATGGTTTCTTGAAGGATGTGATCTCTCAAACTCTTTGTTTTCTTCTTAATTGCATGTCTCCTTTCCCCTTTTTCTGCATACTCTTTTGGACAAAATTAGATTGGGGTTTTTCCCCCCTTAGAGTTTTTTTTGTTTATATCAGCAAAGGATTTAAGGTAGCCTATGAAAACAATATCAAAAAGAGTAAAATACCAGTTAGAGAAAATATAAGAATATACCTAACGTCCAGCCAAGAGAGTATTAAAGAATAAAAATGTGAGTAAAACCGATTTTGAATCATGTTCCTGACAATGACACATGCTGTTATTTAATTCTCACAGAGACAGTTATATGTCTTCTCCCCATTTTATAGATGAGGAAAACAGGCTCAGGAGGATTCAGTAATTTGCTAAGAAATGTCACAATAGGGATTTAAATCTGGAATCCGGATAGTTGTGTCTCACTATCCTAAGCTAATTGAACATCAAGTATTAAGGGAGATGATTCTTATTGAAAGTAAACCAGTTCCTAAAGGATTCTTGTAGTGTATATACTTGGGAATCCTATTTAGAGCAAGTTTTAGGCAGTAGGGGCACAGTATTAAATCTGTTGTTTCAGTTGGTTTTAGATGAATTTGCTGTGTTTGCCATTCATTGGAAATTTAGGAATTTTAGAAATTGGAAATTTTGGAATTTTGCATATATTCTAAGCTCCAATATTTTATTTTATTTTATTTTATTTTATTTTCTGTCCTTTTTGAGACCATTCGCACCGCCCTCAGCCAGTGAGCGCTGTGAGCACACCGGTCATCCCTATATAGGATCCAAACCCGCGGCGGGAGCGCCGCTGCGCTCCCAGCGCCGCACTCTCCCGAGTGCGCCACGGGCTCGGCCCCAATATTTTATATTAATATAATCCAAATGTTGATTATTTTTTAGGTCTTAACCCTAAAATAAGTTAAGGCCTTGGCAGTCAAATATACACAATCAAACTTTTCAAGTATCTTGGGGATTTACAAGGTTCAGTCTTAATCTAGTTTGTTGATTAATTACTATAGATTAATCTTAGTATGTAGTAAATCATGTCATGTTTTATTGACTTGTATTGAAGAGATGTTATATTTGTTACAAAATTTTTTAAGTGTCTTCACTTTTTTAATATGAAATTTTGGCATTTTCTTTTTTTTTTTCCTTTTTGTCTTTTTTACTGACCGGTAACGGGATCACAACCCCCGGTGTTGCGCCCGCACCGCGCTCAGCCAGTGAGCGGGAACCAGTCTCCACATGGGATATGAACCCTCAGCGGGAGCGCCGCTTGCGAGCGCACTCTCCAGTGCGCCACTGGGCCGGCCCCAAATTTTGGCATTTTCTTATTTAAATTGTTTTATTATTTTAATAAAGAATGGCTAGCTCTAGAAAGATTCATACTAAAATACACGTGGCGGAAAATTCATCTCTAGAATTTTCTAAAATTCAGTAATCTCGCTCAGTTGGTTATAGAGCACAGCCTTATAATACCAGGGTTACGGGTTTGGATCCCCATATAACCGGCCAGCTTGGGGGTGATGGGGGGAAGATGAATACAGCAAGGTAGCCTTTAAAAAAAAAATTCAGTAATCTCTAACAGAAGAAATGCTGAGCTTTTAGAGAAAAGTAATATATAGCTTACTGTCTTGATATGGTATTTGAATTGTTAGCAGGTAGTTGGAACACATAGCCAATTTTTGATGGCCATAGTCTGTCTCATGAAGGTAGGTAAGTCAGGCTGACTTGTCCCATATGGATTTCATGATCAGCAGGCAAATTTATCATATTTTCATTTAGAAGGTGAATTTAACTAGGGAAATATATGGTTCTGTCTCCTGATACATCAACCAAAGTTGCACAAAAAACTCATCAAGGTTACTACCCTAATGTCCAGGTGATCTGCATCTTTAGAAGTTATGGATCTTAAACTGCAGTGAGATTTATGCAAATATAAAACTCATCAGGTTACCCACTTGAAATAATAATGTAATTGAAACACCTGAGAGTAATTTTACTCTACAAAAATTCTACTTGTTTAAACCTGTTGCTGTATGCCATACTCATTTTAAAACTAGTTTAATCCACTAGCTAATTTTTGTCATAAGAAGCATATTATTGATTACACAAATTGATTTTACTAATATTATTTATTTAAAGTTTTTTCTACATACACCCCTTGTCCTATTGGTACTATCTGAGAAACAATTTAATGCAAATTTGGCATGATAGAAAGTTCACTGACCAAATTACAATTTGTGTAGTCTGTTGACTAAGTGGTCATAAAATCTGCACGTGTTACATGACAATGGGGGTAAGTATCAGCAACCCACCCTTACTTTTCAGGATTCAAGTTGCTCAGAGTGGTGCAGTGTGCACACAGTATTTTTCTCATCATAGTTTTAAAAATTATTTTTTGTTATGGGAACCTCCACATAGTACCATCACTCAGTTTCAATTATTCTGAATTTCTGCCCAAGCTTGTTTAAGCTGTACCAGAAGTACTCCCTCCCCCATATCTTTTTAAACAAATCCGAGGCATCATTTCCTTTGTAAATATGCTATCTCTAGACATTTATACTACCTTGACATCAAATATCCAGTAAGTATTCAAATTTCCGATTTTCTCATAAGTGCCTTGTTTTTTGGTTTTTGGTTTTTTGTTGTTTTTTGGGGGTTTTTTTTCTTGTTTTTTTTTTTTTTTTGTCTTATTTTATAGGTTTTTTCATCTGGTTATTTTCCTCACAAATTTTTTATGAAGAAACAATTGTTTTTCCTTGGGATCTTAAGAAAGTAATTGATTCTAAATAGGACTAAGGTATTTTCTGGGTTTTGACTTTTCTTACCTGAATTTATTGTAAGTTTGAGAGATACTGGATTTCTCTTCCAAATTCATAAGTATTGATACTTGAGCCTACATAACTGTAACAGTTACCATTACAGAGATAATGAAGCAAAGAAGTAGCTCCAATTTTTCAGAAAGATGGTGATGTACATTGTTTAATCCTTTGAATTTGAGTTGGCAAATGCCCAGCAGGCAATTGGAGGTAAAGAATTAAAGAAAACAGAAGTTTAACTAGATGCCAGAAGACACCCTATAAACAAAGTTTTTTGTTGGTCAAAAGTATGTGACAAAGTGATTTCGTGTTACGTACTGCTTGACATAAGTGGTCTACAGACTGGCCATTTTTATTATATAGAGGGTATTACAGTTTTCAATGAATTTTGCTTCTACTTTTTTGTGATTCTTCAGCCATTTTTCTGGAAATGAAAAGTTATTTTTGTGTTACTTCATCTTCCTTAGCCTTTCTTCTGCTAAGAAATGGCAGTGTAAGTTTATATTGATTATAACTTGCCTAGAATTGTACTTTAAACTTAACTTTATTAGATTAAGATCCTGGAACAAAGAACAGAAAAAAGTTGTCATGATCTAAGTTTGTCACAAAACCTAAACTAATAATGGATCTCCATATTCTATAGTTTTAAAAATACTTATAGAATTGTACAATATGAGAGATCTGAGAAATCACTTAGTCCAGGTGTTCTTAATCACTTTGGAATTTATGAACCCCTTGGAGGAATCTAATGAAAACCATGAAATCTCTCCTTAGAAAATAGAACAAATTTATACCCAGAATTGTGCATACAATTTGAGGGGTTCACGGTCACACCCACCCCAATTCCATGTATGCCCTGTCTTGGGAATTCATGGACTACAATTTTAGAGATTCTATTCTAATCCAAACCCTTCTTTTAAAGAAGGTGAAATTGAGGCTCAAAGAGTTTAACTGATACACACAAGCGGCGTACCGACTTAGTACCAAAGTCAAGAGCAACCCTGGGCCTTTATCTTGCAGATCAGTTGCTCTTTTAAGGAAAATTTCATCTTGGAAATTTTGTATTCAGTCTCCTGTTAGGATCTGAATTAAAATCAACAACTAGATTTTGTTGATTTTAATGCCTTTTCGGAAGATCCACTTTTATGTTCTCAGATTGTTTAATGTCTACCATCCTGTTTGATAGGTGGAGAAGAGAAAATGCAGTATTTTATTGTGCTAGTTCTATTTTTAATAATTTTCTACCTCACCTGGCTGATGAAGAAGACTAAAACTTGGATTGATAAAAAGTATTAACTTCTTTGAAATAAGAAGACATAGTCTGAAGCCAAGTGTTTCTGAAATAAGTATAAAATGAAGTTTGTAATAATCACTTAGCATATTACGTAGGAGCTTATTTAAAATATCCATAACTATCTGTTGTGTGTATTTGGATTATGAGAATGTTTGCTTAAGTGGGGAGATGGAAAGAATTCTGGAAGTGGAAAAAACATAACAGTGAGTGGAGGAACCAAGATGCACATAATACAATATCAAAAGATGAAGCTAGGGCCGGCCCGTGGCTCACTCGGCAGAGTGCGGTGCTGATAACAACAAGGCCACGGGTTCGGATCCTATATAGGGATGGCCAGTTGGCTCACTAGCTGAGCATGGTGTTGACAACACCAAGCCAAGGGTTGAGATTCCCTTACCGGTCATCTTTAAAAAAAACAAAAAAGGGGCTGGCCCGGTGGCGCACTGGAGAGTGCGCCGCTTGGGAGCGTGGCGGCGCTCCCGCCGAGGGTTCGGATCCCATGTGGAGACCGGTTCCCGCTCACTGGCTGAGCACGGAGCGTGCGCAACACCAAGGGTTGCAGTCCCGTTGCCGGTCCCCAGTACGGGCGCAACACCGAGGGTTGCGATCCTGTTACCGGTCAGTAAAAAAATACAAAAAGGAAAAAAAATTTTTTTTTAAAAAAAAGGTGAAGCTATAGAAAGTAGGGTAAGTATGCAAGTTTGACAACTTTAATTAATGTAGTAATAATATACTTTAATGTGTAGGAAATTGAAGGGCTTTAAGCAAGGGACTAATGAAAGCTCACTGGCTGCTATGTAGGGGATAGATTCGAGGGTATAGGGAAGAGGACACTAGTGCAATGGTCTCAGAGACATCAGAAGTAGGGTAATGATGTCAGCAGGGATGAAGAGAGGATTAGAGTGAAGATGTATTTAAGAAATAAAAATAGCAGGACTTGACAGTTGTCAGAATGAGGTAAATGAAAACAGGTGCCAAGGATCAGGTTTCTCTAGCTTTAAGTGACTAAGTTCTATTTTAATATGTTGAAAGTTAGTACCTTTAACGGGACATTCATGTGAAGTCTAGAAGGTGGGAATATACAGAAGCACAGCTCTTGCAGGGGAAACCTGGGATAGGGCTATATTTGGGAGTCATCAGCATCTGAGCTTTAAAGTAAGAGCAACACGAGCTAAAGAAGGACCTTGGAGACTACCAACATTTAAGTTACGGTGGGAGAAAATGTGTGTGTGGAGACAGAAGAAATGATTAGAGTATGCAGAACCAAGGAATCAGAGTTTGAAGAGAACAACATAAAAAATGCAGCGGTAAGATCAAGATTGAAAAATTTTAGATTTGCCATTCAGATATACATTTTAACCTTAAGGGGAGTAGTTTCAGGGAGGATGAGAGCAGAAGCCAGATTGGAGTTGAGTAATGAATGAGAATCTTGGGGAAAGTGCCAGGGCAGGAAGAGAGGCGACAGAGTACTGAAATTCTAAGTGGAGCAGGAGAGGGAAGCGGATCATAAATGGCCTGAAATGCCACGTTCGTGTGTTCGGAAAGACTTTAATTAGGGTATGATATACTCAGGGTTGTAACTCAGATCACTCACTGACTATAACATGGAGAACTGTGGTGATGCCAAACTGTATGATCGTGTTTTATCCAGTAGTGCTCGGCTGCCCAACAAAGATGACTTGTCATTGAGCCAGGGTTGGGAGGTGGCTGGGGGTATAATTCAAGAGCTAGGTTGGAAGAAAATGGTTCAGAGGTCTCTGTGAAGTAGGAGAGCAAGTGTACTGAGAGAAGCAGAGTGGAATAATGGATGGTAGAGTGAGAGAAAAGGATGTGTGAGGTTGAGACAGTGGTTCTGGGTGCGAAGTGATGAGTGTGGCCTGGGAATGAATAAAGCGAAGAGGTGAAGTTTGGCATTGACAACATCAAGGAATCACAGGCTACTATCCGCACTCCTTTCCTGAGCTAAAACACTGGAGTTTTCTTTCTTTCCTGCCATACTAATAGCCTATCTATCTTCGAGATCACTTGGTATTGACACTGGTTCATTACTTTTAGTTTTTGCAGATTCCATGATTTAACAAGTATTTGCTGAGTGCCTACTATGAGCTGTACTGAACCCATTAGCAATAAGCTTACATTCCAGTGGTGGAGACAGGAAATGACCACAAAGTATACAATTATTTAATTATAATTAAGATAAGTGCTTGAAGGGAAAAGTAACAGAAGCCAGAAGAGTATGTAGCACTGAAGTAGTCTGCAGGGTTGCAGGAGATAAGAAAAGCCTCCTCCTCCAAGTGAAACTAATCCTCAGATAAAGCCTGACATGTAGTAGACAAAATAGACACCAGCAATGTTGGTTGAACTATTGAGAAATGGGAAATATTTTTTTTGCTCCCAGCAATTCATTTCTTAGAGACATGATGGTTGAGCTTTGAAGTATGATGGGGAAAAGGTGAAGGGAAGGGGAGCAAGGAGAGTATCCCCGGTGGCAAAGCACATGCAAAGGCCCTGAAGGAAGGAGCATATGGCCTTCAGAAGCCTTGGACTTTTCATGATGGCAGAGAAATGAGAAGAGAATGATGCAGCTGATGAAACAGGAGCCAACTCCTGCTTCCTTTAGGCTGTGTTAAGGATCCCCTGTGAACAATGGTAAGTCATTAAAGAGATTAAGATGGGCGAGAGTAGAATAGGGATTCGCACTTGTGTAATCCAATTTGCATCTTAAAAAGATCAGTGTCAGCAGTCTACAGAATGATTGGGGGGGTCATAGTGGTCTGATGATAACTTGGGCTGGGGTGCTGGTAGTGAAAGGAGAGTAATGCCTCATTTGTAGGACTATTAAATCAGTCACATAGCTTTGGTTGGTTATTATCTAAATTGAAATAAGGAGATAAAAGGTTTGAATTTCCTTAGTAAGATTAGATGAGTGAGACAAGTCCTCCTGGATAGGTATTAATTGATCTGCAACGTGACCAGCACCATCTTAGACAAGCACAAGTATAAAATGGCACCATCCACCTTCTCCCCCCTCTCCCCCGTTCTCTTTTACAAGAAGCCTCATGGTTTGGGAGAAAATGAAACTTTCCGCGTTTCCGCATGCACAGAACTCCACATCCCCATGACCTAACTCAATCCCCACCCTGGAATTACATCGCCCAGCTCTTGGTGCCAACATACCAATATAAGCTCCCACTGCCCTATGTTAGGTGCTGCCCCCCATTTTCAGGGCAGCCCTGGGCTGTCCTCCACTTTGAGCACAGCCCGGCAGATTCTCTTCCTTTAATAAAGCTTGAATGGTACCCGGCATCTCGGCTCACTTTCTTTCAGGTATCCACATAGAAGGCAATATGCTTACCTTGGCTCATCTGGAGAATGGCCCGTGAGGAATAACCATGATTCGAAGTGAGGAAAGGAATAAAAAAAAAAATGACATCATCCAGAACGGAGAAAAGTAGTCTTGGTGGATTTCTGCATAACTTAAAAGAATCAATTGAATCTTTAAGATCCTGCCTTTTATACAATTCAAAGTAATTCCAAGATAAAAATTTTAGTGAGATAGACTTTTAACTCTATAAGGAAGTTTATATTATTTAATAGTTTAATTTTTTACATTAAAGAGATAATGCCTTGTCCCACCTCTTTCCATCCAGTCCTCCTTCATGGAGGCAAGCACCTTGTACCCTTAGCTCTTTCTTTACATCATTATATTTCTAAAGATATACTGTTACAATTTATTACTTCTAGCCCTTACATATTGAATTATATTATGATCTATTGACTTTTTTATAATAGGTAAGGACTTGGCTCTCTTATACCCTTCCCTTGAGCATTTATGTAATATAAAACAATGTAAATATTGTTCACTTAGTGTACTATGAATACATTTCCTTTCTTGTATACTTTGTTTCTCCTTTAATGTAGTAGCTTTGCTTTTTCACTCGCATAATGTCCATACAGAAATTTTTGAATTCTTTTGGAATGTTCTTTCATGTAATTCATTCTTTTGAGTCTTCTCCCTGCCCCTGCCCCTTCCTCAGTTCCAACTTCCCATCATGAAACTCCTTCCTGGAGCTGTTTTTACCTTTGCATCAATCTAGACTAGTTTTCCAGGGCTGTTGCAAAGTCATAGAAGACTTTTCCTTCCCCTCTTCTTGTGGGATCCAGTATCCATCTCTGGAACCCCTATCTTTTAGCTTAAAAATGCTTCATTTGTTTGAGCATATCCTGCAGTAGCTTCCAGAGAACAGGTGCATAGGGACAAACTTTTTGAATCATTTGATATCTGAAAATGTCTTTATTCTCCCCTTCATGATTGATAGATGGGCTTCGAATTCTAAGTTCAAAATTTTCCCTTTGAAAGCATTTCATCGTCTTCCACTCTGTGTCTTCCACTCTGTGCGAGTGTTAAATAGGCTGATACCATTCTGATTATTGTCCCTTTGTATATGATCTGCATGTTTAATACACTATATTTACCTAAAAACCATTTTTAAATTCTTAATATTGAGGTTATCTTTACTAGCTTTGTTTTTAGATTTACTGGATTTGAACAAATTTTAAATATTTATTTTTAAATTAGTATTGTTTTTTAAATCCTATGTAAAAAACTTCCTTTCAGATAGGCAACTCCTGCCACAGAGGTTGACCCCTCGCCTATAGTATATACACAGTAAATGTTCGGTGAACTAATGACAAGCCATTATAGCTTATAGCATTTTCCATTTCTCAACAATTCAAATTATTATTGTACCATGCTTTGTGTACTGCTTAGCTCTTCGGCAAGAAAACTTTGGATGTGGTCAAGAAAAGTAAGGTAAATGCTCTTGATAACAGGGCAGAAGTCAAACTGGTAGCACCCTGTGGCACAGATATAGGAACAATCTGGCCCATTCATTCCCAATGTACAAACCAACCTTACCTAATAAGGCCTTTTTCCTCTAAAGTATCCCACAGATTCAATATTTTCATGAAAGTGAGAGCATTGGTTTCCATCAGGGTCTCCTTAATGGTGTAGGACCATAGTCGAGATGCTGAACATACATGGTCAGTGCATAAGCAACGTTTGAAGGAAGGCAAGCTCTGGAGGACTACCACTGAACTGAATTAGCAAACTTTCTTGATTAAAGGTATCCTGAGCATGGTAAGTGCTTGAAATTTAGATATGGATGCTGCTTTTATTTCATGCATGAAGTCTAGACACTTCTGTATAAGCAAAGGGTCTGAAACATGCTCATTTGGATGTTTCCTGTGTGTTCAGACACACTGAGCAAAGTTGTCATAGCTCAGTTTTTTGAAGATGACAGCATATTCAAGCTGCAGACAAAGTACCTCCTAGGATTGTAAGCCCTCAGCTAATCCTGTCTGCCATCCTTCATTATTTTCAGGTTTGTTGTATGGATGTAAAATTCACCGAGACTAAGATAAGGCTTCCACTTCCAGCTATGAGAGTAACCAGTACCTGACTAGACCATAAAATAACAAAATGTATGTGAGGCAACTTCTTTCAGACAGTGGACAACATGTAGCACAGGACAGTGGTCCCTGAGAGAAAGGAAGCTCCTCAGGTAATATGTCTAGCTGTCTGCTTAAGGCTATTACCCTGACTCTAGTACAGTGAGTTAGAGTCCAAGCGGACCACAATGCTCCCTGAGCTGAGGCGGCAGAGATCAGAGTTCAGGGTAGTCCCAGGGGCTGGAATCTGCAGGGGAGGGCAAAAGAGAAAAGAAAGCTGTACAGAGTACCTCATAATTATGGGGCTATTTTTTTTTTCTTCACTTTATTATCATAACTCTAAGCAGCATAGATACAAATACAATGAACTTGGGTCACAAAAGAGATACATTTCTTTTTATCAGGCCTGACATTATCTTGCCAAAAGTCCATGTGGGAGTTCCCTGTGAGGTCTTGGCCAAAGGCTGAGCTGCTTGTGTTCAGTGCAAGACTAAATGAAGCTTACCAGAAAGCAGTTGCTACAAGGTTTAGAGACAAGAGATACTAGAAGTTGAGCACTGCTGGGGAACGTTGGAGACCCAGCCTAGCCAGAGTGGAGTGCTAACACATTCATCCTCCAGACCCCCAGCTTACATACCAGAAAGGCCCACCTCAAGAGTAAGGACTGGGCCCTAGAGTAAGGCCCACAAAGCTTAGAAGCAAATCCTGATAAGGGGAGAGTTTTAGAGATTGTGTTCCAACAAGTTAGGGAGTCTTGGGATACACCTTCGGCTTTCCATAGATAGACCTTAACAAAAGCTTAAACCAAGCCTTCACATATTCAAGATAATTAGCTTTGAATTGCCAGTATGAATAAAAGCCATCGACTTACTTTTCAGAAGAAGCTAAGAGAATCCAGAGTGTATTACATACCACCCACCATATACAGTATGCACACATCCACTCTCCTGTTCTCCAATAAGTGGAAGCAGCCTGAGGCCCTCACCAGATGCAGCTGCCCAATCTTGGACTTCCGGCCACTAGAATTATGAGCCAAATAAACCTCTTTTCTTAATAAATTACCTAGTCTCAGGTAATTTATTGTTTAGCAACACAAAACAAACTAAGATGCTGACACTGGTGTTGGCAATAATTTGGGGGTAGAACACCAAAAGCACAAACAACGAAAACAAAAATAAACAGTGGGATTACATCAAACTAAAAGGCTTCTGCACAGCAAAGGAAACAAGAGTGAAGAGGCAACCTAGAGAATGGGAGAAAATATTTGTAAACCATACATCTAGTAAGGGTTAATATCCAAAATATATAAAGAACTCACACAACTCAATCGCAAAAAAAAAAAAAACCCAAAAAAACAAACCTGATTAAAAATGGGCAAAGGGCCTGAATATCCATATTTCCAAGGAAGACATAAAAAATGGCCAACAGGTATATGAAAACATCAGTAATCATCAGAAAAATGCAAATCAAAACCTCAATGAGATATCATCTCACACCTGTTAGGATGGCTTTTATCTAGAAGAATAAGTGTTGGTGATGGTGTGGAGAAAACAAAACCCTTGTACACCGTTGCTGCAAATGTAAATTGGTGCACTGTGAAAAACAGTACAGAGGTTCCTAAAGAAATTAGAACTACCATATGACCCAACAATCCCTCTTCTCAGTGTATATCCAAAGGAAATGAAATCACCATCTGGTAAAAATGCCTGCACTCCCATGTTCACTGCAGCATTATTCAATAGCCAAACTACGGAAACATCTGAAGTGTCAGCTGATAGATAAACGGACAAAAATTGTGAGATTGACACACACACACACACACACACACACACACACACACACACGAATATTATTCAGCCTAAAAGGAGATCCTGCCATTTGTGATGATATGGATAAAACTAGGGGACATTATGCTAAATGAAATAAATCAGACACAGGAAGAACAATGTTATATTAGCTCACATATATGTGGAATTAAAAAAATACATAAAAACAGAGTAGAACAGTGGTAAAGGTAGGGGGGGAACAAGAAGATGTAGGTAAAAGAGTACAAAGTTATAGTTATGGAGGATGAATAAATCTAGAGATCTAATGTACAATATAAAGACTAGTTAATAATATATATACTAGTAATTTGCCAAGAGAGTAGATTTTAAGTTCTCTTGATGTATACGTTAATTTGCTTGACTACAGTAATCACTCCACTACATATATCAAACATCATGTTGTACACTTTATCTTATTTTTTAAAGATGACGGGTAAGGGGATCTTAACCCTTGACTTGGTGTTGTCAGCATCACGCTCTCCCAAGTGAGCTGACCGGCCATCCCTATACAGGGATCCGAACCCGTGGCCTTGGTGTTATCAGCACCACACTCTCCCGAGTGAGCCACGGGCCGGCCCCTGCTGTACACTTTAAATAAGGTGTATCAAAACATCATACTGTACCCCTTAAATAATGAAAAAAATAAAAATTAAAAAGAAGCTGAGGGTAAAATAAAGATATGCTTCAGTGAATGAAACCTGACAGAACTGCCATAGCTGTGCTATTAAAAAACATTAATATTCTTCAGGCTGAAGGGAAATACTAGATAGAAATCCAGACCTACAGGAAGAAATGAAAAAGCACTGCAAATGACAATTTCCTTAAAAAACAACTTAATGTTTAAAGCAGAGCAGGGGTGAGCAGGTAAAAGGAATTAGACTGCTATAAAGCTAGTTTAGCTGTGAAGTGGCGAGTGTGAACTGTGAAGTAAGGAGTGTGAACTGTCAAGTATAGAGTGGCCCGTAGTGCCTCTGAATAGACTGGTCTGTCAAGGGCTTGTATTGCTAGCCCTGAAGCAGCAGTTCTCAAACTTTTTGTTCTTTACACTCAAAAAAATTGAGAGCCACAAAGAGCATTTATTTATGTAGCTATACCTGTCAATATTTATGTTAGAAATTAAAACAGAAAAGGTTTAAATATTTATTATTTTAAATGACAATAACCCATTCAATGTTAACATATATTTTTACAAAAATAATTTTCTTAAAAACAAAATTTAGTGAGAAAAGTGACATCATTTTATAGTTCTGCAAATCTCTTTAATGTTTGGCTTAATAGAAGGCAGCGGATTCCCATACCTGCTTCTGTATTTAACCTGCTGCAAGATGTTGTTTTGGTTGAAGTATATGAAGAAAATCTGGCTTCACACAGATAGTTGGAAAGAAGGAATATTTAATAGCCTTCTCAGATAACAATATCCTTTGATGTTTAATAATACACTAACAATTGACAAGTGATTGAAGGGTCCTGGCTTTTAGTCAATTCTCATAAAAATTATCTCCAAAATTATAACATTGTTTGGGTGCAGTGTCAGAAACTAACCAGGTCGCTACACCACAGTTTTTACAAGGTTAAGATAAGCCTTCTAGAGTCAGGAGTCACATTCCTTTTCTTTCCCACCCAAAGCTTTCTTCCTCCAAATCTATCCAATTACAGCACAGAAAATGGAAGACCTCCTGGCTTACATGAAACTTGGCTTACTTAGAACTTCAGGATTGGTAGAAGGTGACTGGTTCCTTTTCACTCCTAGGCCCAGCCCTACACAGGTGAATCTTAGGATATGTTTTAGAATAGGGTTAATTATCGGGTTTCTTAGGTGAGATTGTGACTTTCTTCTTAATGAAAGGACCTTTATTTTTTCCTATCAGGTTCACCCACATATTGTTGTTTCTCAAAACTCAGAGGGTTTTAAAAGAGGAGGCAAGATATAAGATTTTTATTGAAAGTAGTTTAAATATCATGCAAACTTGGCTTGAAAAGTACTTATTTTTTAATTATGCCTAAAGATGATTCACTTGTGAAAACATGTAATGAACACATCTATAGTTAAACAACCCTTTCCCCACGAAGGCAAAATTACTGAGAAATGTTTATTTTCCATTTCAAAATGGCTAGTCCAGGTAATTATATGGCTCCAGGTGGTAAATTCACATTGCTTTGCTCTCTTAAACCCACAAATCTTCAAGAACCACATTACTGAGGTGCTGGCTTGTGTTTGGAAACAGAATGATACCCAGGTCTTACAGGTCCAGGGCCCCGTGGACAAGCAGGCTCTTGTCCTCCACGCTGGCCACCATGTCTTCAATGGCATTCCAGTCAAGCTTGCTGAGGATACTGCCAGTGCTCCCAGACATGCTGTCCATGCCGCTCACCCCAAAAGGAGGCTCTTGCTCTTGCTCTTCCTCTTCAGTTGATGACAAGCCCTATCAAGTTGAAAAGAGAGTCAGTGGTGGTCCTAGCCCGAGAGAAAATAAGTGGAACATGAACTAAGCTTTCCAGAGGCTCCATAGTCACCCATCCATCAAGGGGCTGAAGGGAACCATGGCTGTGGTTACCCAGCACATGGGACTGATAACGCACTGAATGAACACCATCTGACCCCACTACATGCTAGCACCAGACGTGAAGAGTGGACAGAATGGAGTTTGATACCTGTGGTACAAATTATCTGTTCTTACATTTTTGTTGTTTTTGCATTACAAGGAAAACACGAAGTTAGGGAGATTCTGAAAGATAAGTGTTGGAGTACTAAATCAAAAGGGCAGATGTTATAAACTGACCTAACAGTACTTCTACATCCCACAAAAACAAACAAAAACACTGATGAACACACAGCAATCACTAGACAAAATGAATCTGGAACAATGCTTACTTGTAGAAGGGAACTGTGACTCTCATGAAGAATCTTACGGATTTCTGAAGGTAACAGCCAGGGACTCACCACAGTCTCCTCTGTCTCGTACTCTATACACACCTGCTTGGTTGGAGGTGCAAGCCCAGCACTTCCATGTTTTTTTGTATGCTGTGGATTACGACATGGAGCATTAGAGCCTTTCAAGAGAAAAAGAACAAAGCATACATTAGAACTGATTCGCTCATTCGTTAACTTATTGAGACTTTTATTGTCAAAGTCAAGGCAGTCATATTTTACCTAATATTTGAAACATAAGGTCAAGATATTGTTCACTTTAGAACTCTACCAATTCCTGTCCTGTCATTATGTGAGATGGAAATTGAATTCTGCCACCTTTCTTGATTTGAAAAGTAAGGGTAACTAATCTCTAGGACAAGAGAGTCTAGGGATGAGAGGCCACAGATATAATGGAACTGTAGAGAAATCTTGACTTCAAAGTTACATGAGCTTGGAGAGCTGGGCCTTCCCTGCCCTTTATGGAAAGTCATATAGAAGCTTCCTGGGAGCAATGTTTCAAGCATCTTCACCCAGGCTTCATGCCTACAATCTGCCTTTGGGAACAGGTACCAGGGAAAGTGAGGTGACAACACATTGTGGCCCTCTCCTCCTTACTGTATATATAAGTATTTGTCAAAATGAACCTTTCATCCCAGCTAAGTGCACGGAGGCAGCTTAGCAAACTCATCAACCAATAAGGCTTCTCTGCACAAGGCCCTAGAGGAGCTTGCCCACCTAATACAATGTCCCAAAGCCAATGTTACAGCCCATTCTACCCCTCACCAAGGTGACCTCCTGAAGAAACACCCAAGACATGGGTTAAGATGGGTCCCTCACAAGTGGTCATATGGCTCCCTGAAGAGGGAAAAAGAGGTAAGAGATTGCTGAAGTTGGTCCCACTTGGCCTTTTATGGCTCTACCAACCTTATGCACTTGAAACTGATATCTCCAAGAAATAAGCCCCCCAACACAATAACAGCCCACACTTTGGCATTTTCTATGGGCTAAGCACCTTATCTACATTCAGTCCCTTGAATTTACCAGAGTGCTCCAGGTTTGGTCTTTGGGTCATCTTACACATCTACTCTCATCTAGCTGACCTCATCTAGTTCCATGGCTTTAAATATCATCTACATACAGATAACTCTCTCAAACCTGTACCTTTAGCTTCATAGAACTAACTGCCTTCTTGAATCGCCACTTGGATATGCAATAAACATCTGAACCTTAACACGTCCAAAACCAAACTACTAATTTTTACTCTTAGGAGTAAAAATTTCTCCATCCCAGGAAATACCCAGGTTAAAATCCAGTTGTTCTTCATCCTTCTTTCTTACACATTCCACACCCAATCCATCACCAAGTCCCTAATTTGGTCTATCTTTAAAGTATGAGGGTACTTCAAATAGTTCATGGAAAGACTCATATTATCTATTAATTCTGTCGCTCCACGAACTTTCTGAAGTACCCTTGTACATCCTGAATCTAATGACTTTCCCCATTTCCACTGTTATAACCCTCATTCAAGAAATTTCTACTTGTTTGCATTCTTCTGTTCTTTTTCTCCCATAAGTTTTAAAACATAAGTTATATTATTCCCCTACTTAATTCCCTCCAATGGAGTCTCATTGGATACAGAGTAAAATCCAAACTCCTTGCCTTAGCCACAGTATCTAGCTCTCTCCCTAACCATGTCTCTGGCCACTTTTCCACACTCATCTTTTCGTCATACCAAGTTCGTTTCTGTATCAGGGATTCGAACTACTTGCTGTTCTTTCCACCTGTTAGTTCTGCCTTCTCCTTTCATCATTCAAGGTCTTCACTCCAACATCGCCTTTTCAAAGAGGCCTTTAACCGCTCTAGCTAAAGTAGCTCCACCTGACCAGCCTCATTCTCCCTTATTTGTGTGCTGTTGTGTTGTTCATGACTGAAAGTGCCTGTTATGTAGTAGCAGCTCAACAGATGGTTGCTGAATGAACGCCCTTCATGACAACACTATAGGGAAAGTGTTATCCCCATTCTGCAAATGCGGGAAGTGAGGCTTAGAGAAGTTATATAATTTGCCCAAGATGATGGAGATGGTCTACCCCAGAATCCGTGCTGATGTATTAACTTTCTGTTCTTTTGGGTGAAAGGAGAATAGTACTCAGAGGGTCTGTAAGTGAGAAATGAATAGGTCTACTTATTTGGATCCCCAAGGCAGCAGCTTTCCAAAAGCTTCTTGCAGGATTAGTACCAAATGAAGGGGGATAGTGGTACAAGAGGGCTTAGGGATTTTTCTTTTGACTAGCCCCAAGGGTCTGAAAGAGAAACAAAGTGAACATTATTTGGTAGCACCTGTGTTTGCCATTTTAACATTCAATGTGAGAGCTGTGATCTCTCTCACTGAAAAAGGTTTGACTTTTTTCCTATTTAAAGACATCACTGAGAATTTTGAGATGCCTCTGAAAGTTCCATGTTAAAATAACTATTTCAGTAAATATTACTAAGGAACAAATTTTGGAAAACTTTATGAAAGAAAAACGTATATAAGCAGACAATGGGAATGAGTACATTAAGAAACACTGTGGTAAAACACAGAAAAAGTGAGACAAAGAGAAACCAACAAGTGGTTAATAATATAACCACAAGGGTAGGCTGTCTCTTCAAAGTAGAAGGAAATGAACTGAGCTGGAGTGCTGAAACTGTTTGAGTATTCAGCAAAGGCTGTGAACACCAACTAATCCCATCCCCATCTCTGCTACAATAATTTGATATCTGGACTTCAGCACTCTTGTCTTGTCATATTAACATAATTACTGCTATCTAGAAAGAATGACAAAAGCAAATCATCACCAAGTCTGTTGAAATTAAACAATCCTGCATTTTAGGATAAATCTTCACCTATGGTGTATCTACAAACCATGAGAGGCTATTACTGGCTTTCTCTCACCTTGCTCTACCCAGGGATGGCTCTGTAATTTCCTTCTCTTCAGACCATAATGCATTTCTCTAGGATTTATTTGGGAAATCCAATCTTGATATAAAAAAACAATATAAGAAAAATTCTGTAACACTGAGCATGTTTAAGGCTTTTCAAGCTAGGCTGTTTCTACCACAATAAAAGCTTTCTAAAGTGAAAGGTAAGTGAAATATCAAGAAGAAACCTCACAGTATATACCAGGCTGTCAAGAGCCCAGCTTTTCTCAGACAGGAAGCACCCTTTCTCTGTAGGACACGGTATACTGCCATTCGGTTTCTTTACAACATATTGCCGAACAGTGTCTATAGAGTACAGCCTGAGAAATCTGAAACTGAATGATAAAACTAAACCCATTACCTTCACTACTCCCAAAAGAAAATCCTGCTCCTCCTCTTGCCCTGCGTTTCTCAGTGAGTGGGCCACAGTCTAGCCAGGCACTCAAGCTACAAACCTGAAGTGATACCCAATTTCTTACTCTCGAAGCAGGGCTACTACTGAACAATGAAACAAATACTTAGGGCTTTCTATGGGCAAGGCTAGATCAAGAATGCAAAACCCTGGATTTCTGGAGCTTTCATGAACAATACAATATAAATGTACATATAATTTCAACTGTTTTTAGGGACAACATTGTATTTTGGGGCATTTTATCTACTGAACTAGACATCGCTAGGTATTTGCTTAGAAAAGAAAAGGCTATTGAGTATTGTAAACTAGAAAATATTTTACAAAAGATTAAAAGGAGAGACTTTGAAAGAAAGAAAAAAACTAGCTTGGAATTATAAAATAAAAGCACAGAAAATGATGCTTCTAGGATTCAAATTGATCCTAGTAATTAGAATCTTGGGTTTGAATACATGCATGGGAGAAAGAATAAAAAAAGAACCAAATAGAACTTCTAGAAAATATAGCCATTGACATTAAATACATGACAGATGAGTTAAATAGCAGATTAGACATAGCTGAAGAGAGATGTGGTAAAATGAAAGATGGATCTGCAAAGAAAGTAGGTAACAGTGGAGAGAGAGGCAGAATGGCAAAACTAGACTATAATTATTTCATATTTCTCATCATTTTTATAGTACATATAAATCAGTGTTTTCTCTTCATCATTATCCCTACCAAATTTAGTTCTTTGCTTTAAATGGGGATAAACTCCACAGACCTCACTGGATTAATGTGTGGATTAAGTGAGATAATGCACATAAAATGTTAACCAGTGCTCGGCATCGAGTAAGTACACTATAACTGTTTGCAAATATTTTCATTGCTCTAAGGAGATCTGAGCAGGTCACTTAACTTCTCTAAACCTCAGTTTTCTCAGTTGTATGATGGGTATAGTATGTACCAGCATTGTTACATATGTCCTATTATAATCCATATTTTGTAGGTGAGAAAATTGAGGCTTACGTAAATGGGTTAGAACTTTGTCCGAGGTTATAGAGTAAGTGGTGAACTAGGATTACAAGCAGACTCTAAACCCTCTTCTCTGAATCACTGCACCACACAGCCATACCCTTCACCCTAAAATCCATATCTGAAATTTCAGTGATTTACAATTTTTTAAAATTTAATATCAAATCTAGTAACTTTTATTTTTTTATCCCTTACTTTTTTGGAAAGTAACTGGAGCTGCACGGGCTTTCTTACTGCTGCTTTGGCTCTACCAGCTTTTTTCTACATGGTAAAAGTGACAGTTCCTATACAAACATACAAACTTTTTAAACCTTCCCTATGTATCCATGATTTTTCACATATCGTATTGTAAGTTCTTGGAGGACAGAAACCTTCCCAGCTCTGAATCCGTTCTCCAAGCATTGCTCATAGTAAGGGCCCGAAAATGGTGGTTCATTTGAACCAAGAAAGCAAAACAAAGTGCAGATAAAGGAAGGAAAAACTCTACTTTGAGACTTGGTATCCTTTGAGCACATTCATGAGCCCCTTTCAAATGTCAAATGTATTTTGACAACATCTCTGACAACTTTAAAAAGCCAGGAACATAAGCCTTGTTATAAACACCAATGAACACCTAGATAAAATGCCAAGTTAGATTTTATCAAGAGAATGATTAAGGTTTCTTAAACTCAAAGATTAACACAACTATTTACTGTCTATGTCATGTAAAATGCTTTACTTATAATCCCCAACAACTCTCTGAGATAAATAACACATCTGCAGGCAGCAAGCAAACAGTAGGGCTGGGATATGAACCTAAGTCTAGATGATTCTAAAACCTGTCTTTTTTATGCCTATGATGCCTGTCAGTTACTAATCATATAGCCTTTATACTGTTTCTGATTTAAAAAAAAAAAAAAGGACTCCTAACAGTTTGCAATCAGGGCTGAAGAAATTAGCCAGAGACTGCACACTGCTTTACAAGATAGAGAGCGACATATGGTCAAACTCTCAAGAATCTTCAGAATAACTCTTCTTTTTTTTTTTTTTTTGTCTTTTTCCGTGTCCGGCAACGGATCGCAACCCTCAGTGTCGCCCCCGTACCGGACCGGGACCGGCAATGGGATTGCAACCCTCGGTGCTGCCCCTGTGCCTCGCTCAGCCAGTGAGCGGGAACCGGTCTGTATGTGGGATCCGAACCCTCGGGCAGGAGCGCCGCTGCGCTTCCCAAGCGGCGCACTAGCGCAGTGCGCCACCGGGCCGGCCCAGAATAACTCTTCTTTTACAAATGAACTACAGTGAATTTCAAATGCTCACCTCCCCATGTATACAATGACTGAACCTGTCCCATGTGAGCTCAGGTTATAGGAAAGGGCCTGGGATCAGTCATGCCTGAGTTTCCCTACCATTTCCCCATAATATTGGCAGATCAAAAGCCCGTGAACAGAGCCAGGTGAAATGGTTGAGTTTTGAGTGCAGGAGAGGCCACCAGAACAATGGGAGCCACAGCCTACAAATCAAGGTGTCAGAGAAGTCAGAGCATTCACAAGTCCCCCAAGTTGCCTCTCTTATCTCTGCCTTAAAGATCTGGGGAAGCTAGGTGACAGATTACCTAGGATAACAGCCAAACATATGGTGTTGTTCTCTGACATGGGATAAATACTATAACACCCACCTATTAATATCCTTGAACAGTAATTCCTGTTCAAGGATATTATGAACCTGATCTTCATAATAACCATGCAAGTTAAGTGTTAGCCTCAATTTAGAAATGAAAATGTATAATTTAAAACTGATTATATCAGGTTGGAAGAAGTAAAGAATTAAGATTAGAGATGTCCTCAAAGATCCTGAAATGGGATGTTCAAGGCATAAGGGAGAATTTCAACTAAGGAATGGGAGCACAAAAGCATGGCATATGGGTGGGAAATGAGCTGTCACACCGCACAGATGACATGAGGTAAGGAGGCTAAGGAGGCAAAGAGAAACACACAGAGGATGCCTTGAAGTCCAGAGGGTCCAGACCTATCTGCATGGGTGTGAGTCACTGAGGGCTTCTGAGCCCAGCAGGAGCAGGAGCACCTCACCAAGCATAATCCAGCAAGCAAAAGTGAGATGGACTGAAGGATGGTCTGAGGCCACAGCAACAGTCAAAGGGCAAGGTAATAATAAAGGCCTGAAATTGGACAGGTACAAGTGGAAGACATGTTTCCATAGAATCCAAGACTTTTTCATCAGACAGTAAGAAAACCATGGTTCTGCTTTTTAAAAGCTTGCCAATTTTAAATGTTTCTTTAATTTTAACAAATACTCATATATCAGGTGTAAAATAAAATTTAAAAGAAAAGAAAGCATGGTTCACTATTTTGAAATTTTAGTTTACTGTAATTTGTAAATTAGTAAGAATTAAACAAACTATGAGGAGTTTTATCTAAACAATTAGATCTTATAGGGATTTCAATTTCCTAAATTGAGTCAGCATACTGGAGTACAGGTTCTAAGTGTGTAGGCTCTAGACCCAGACTGGGATTAAATCTTAGCTCTAACCACATACTGCGCACAGGTATTGATATTCTACACGGTACTACACAGATAGGTACAATCAATTATGTTTCAGTTAAATAAATAGGTATATAAATAAATAAATCCTGGCTCTACCTCTTCTTAGCTGTCTGATCTTGGGCAGTTATTTAAGCTTTCTCTGCCTTGGTTTCCTCATCTTTAAAATTGAAACATAATAGTATCTATCTCAGATGGTTGTAATCAAACAGCTTAAACAGAACCTGGCACATAAGTTAGTTGCTGTTATACAATTTTAGCTGTATACATTTATACTACATGTTAGCTATTATTATACATTTTTAATGTGTAATTATTTTACAAATAACTATGTTTTACTTTTGTAATCAAAACTCAAAGGGCCAGCCCAGTGGCGCACTGGAGAGTGCGCCGCTTGGGAGTGCGGCGGCACTCCCGCCGAGGGTTCGGATCCCATGTGGAGACCGGTTCCCGCACACTGGCTGAGCGCAGTGCGGGCGCAACACCGAGGGTTGCGATCCCGTTGCCGCTCCTCGGTACGGGTGTGACACCGAGGGTTGCGATCCCGTTACCGGTCAGTAAAAAAGACAAAAAGGAAAAAAAAAAAAAAAACTCAAATATGGCAAAACTAATTAAAGGCTAGCAATAAAACATATATCTTCAAATGACGAAAAGCATCTTCAAAAGGTTAAAAAATGACATTTCATTCTGAGCTTCCCAGCATTCCTCTTCTGTGATATACCTATCCTACAATCTATCAAACTTGATTCATACAAATGCTACATCTTGAGTCAGACATATGAAAGAAACAGACTCCCAAATAAGTTATATATAATTCACTGACTGTTCAAATTCTATTACAAAACAGCCATAATTTAAAAAGCTTCCTAGAGCCTTCATATTTAAAAGCAATAAAACAAAATCCCAACACAGCTAAGCTTTTATCAATCCCTTGTATTCTGTTGAAATTAGAACACCTTTTTACTAAGATTCATAGCTTTTACTAATAAAAACACAACTTTGGGGGCAAGAAAGAATAGGTCCAAATCACACAAAATAAAAAAGCTTTAAGTCTTACCACGTGGCCGAGGTGAGCCTTGAGGTTGTCTGAAAGGTTTCCCCTTATGGGCATAACTTGGTTTTGACATATGTCTGTCTTTTCCAAATTGATTTATTGGAAAATAGTGACAAAGTTGATTCTCTCTAAAGTAGAAATTACATAATTATTATATTCCTAGAATCTCACATCAGTGATAAGCCCTGATATTTCAAAAACCCAAATTATAGCCCAGATTAATACATTCACTTGCTACTGCTTATTCTGTACCTCAGTGATACATTTAATGCATAAGAGCCCTCAACAAATTATTCTTTACATTTCATACCTCAAACCTTATTTTTTTTCAAAAAAACTGTTTTTGGCTACCTCTACCCATTTCAAATTCTCCACATATTTGGCAGTTACTTATGTACTTAATCCCCTGTTTTATTCTAGAAAAGACTCAAGGAGAATCTCTGACATATTGAGTAAACTTCAAACTCACACATTAAGTGACCTGATTATGTCTGGGTTTCTATCAGCGGCATTTCCTCTAGGCTCTTAAGCTATGTGATTATATTTATAATCATAATCATTTATGAGTATAATTTTTTTAACAACACTGTACTGTCAATTCGTGTTCACCTTATGGATCCCCAATAGATATAACTTTGCATGTTTGTTTGCCATATATAAGAAATTTTTACAGTTGGGTACTTTTCTTTAGCATTCTATGTTTAATTAATTCCTGGCTACTAGACTCATATCCAAACCCTCTGCAGGTGAAATAGACAGTTGTATCTACAACTGAATGAGCATAACTGGGCAGGGTATGGAGGAGTAGCAGAAGGAGAAACGGCAAGCTGAGGGGGACTGACTGCTTCGGTAAGAATGAAGTGGAGAAACAGGCAGAGCAGTTAGGAGGCAAATTACAGAAGCAATTAACATAAACTAAAGAAAACAGGCCTAAACAGATACCAAATTTCATACTTCAGGTATACTGAAGTACTTGTTATAGCTTAGTTAGAACTTTTATACAATTTTTACCTTTTTCCTTGGTGATTATAAACATATAAAGACCTCATAGTTATCGGGGTATTTTTTTTCTTCACTTCATCATAACTCTAAGCAGGTAGATGCTAATACACTGAATTTGGGTCACAAAACAATACATTTCTTCTTATAAGGCCTGACGTTATCTTGCCAAATGACATGCTAAACCTTGTCTTACCCTCTTGGAGAAGGGTTGCATTGCCATCTGGAAGACTGAGCAGTGCTGGGTTTGTTAGGCAATGATTTCTGTGCAGTTGCTGGTAGTTGTACTGATTCAGATAACAGTTCATTCATCAGACTGTATGCCTGTGAGATTCGACGACTATAGTGGTCAGACAGCAGCAATCTTTAGACAAAGAATTAAATATCATTTACTAAAAGAGACAATTTCAGTTCATATTTCTAGAGGAAATATAGTGCTTGAAGACCATCTAGCATTTGCTTTTTTCAATGCTTTTCAAATCTTTCTGTTCATCAGATTTCTGAAAACCATTAGGCAGTATTATTAAAGGTATTTGTAGTTATGGTCTTTGGGGTATTTCCCAAATGTCCATACATATGGGAAAGAGAGAACAGCAGAAATGTAAAAATCATAAAAACTGAATGAAACAAATAATATTTGAAAGCAAATTCCTATGAAGCCTTGTGAGTCTAATTATTTTCCTTGCAGTGATATCTCCCATAATTTTTTGTTTATTGACAAAAAAAGAAACTATTGTGAAAAACAGAATTCCTAAGGCATTATCTATGCCTAAAATGAGCAAGCTAGAGAGAATGCTCAGGGTGTGGCTACCAAACTCACCTGTCTTTTTCATGCTTCATCTTTTGTCTCCGTCTTATCTCCCTTGAAGTCATGTAAAACTGTACAAGAAACATCATTAGTTTGTTATTGTTCAGTCCAAATAATCAAACCATTAGACGTAATTCTGCTATTTAAGAAACAGTATAAAATACTGTCATATTTGATGAACTTCCTACCCTATCACAAAACAGGAAAATGTTAAATTAAAACAACATGTAATTAAATTGAAATCCAATTTAATAAATGGAATACAAAATCCATTTTACTAGTTAAATTGATATATTTTCTCAAAGGGGAGAACCTTATTAGCTGCACTTAAAATGGAAAATAGAAATATTTTAGGAATGGAAACACCTATACTTTGTACTCAATCTGGTGATTAGGAGATGAAAAATCTCTAGGATGAGAACTACAAATCACTGCTGAAGGAAATTAAAGAGGACACAAAAAGAGGGAAAGACATTCCATGCTCTTGGATTGGAAGAGTCAACATTGTGAAAATGTCCACACTACCTAAAGCAATCTACAGATTCAATGTAACCCTCATTAAAATACCAGTGACATTCTTCACAGAAATAGAAAAAAAATCCTAACATTCATATGGACCAACAAAAGACCCCAAATAGACAAAGCAATCCTAAGCAAAAAAATAAAGCTGGAGGCATTACACTTCCTGACCTCAAGTTATACTACTACAAAGCCACAGTAACCAAAACAGCATGGTACCAACATAAAAACAGACACACAGACCAATGGAATAGAACAGAGAACCCAGAAATCAACCCACATACTTAACAGCCAACTGATCTTCCACAAAGGTACCAAGAACATACAATGGGGAAAAGGCTGCCTCTTCAATAAGTGATGCTGGGAAAACTGGATATCCATAAGTAGAAGAATGAAACTAGACCTGTACTTCTCACCATATACCAAAATCAACTCAAAATGGATTAAAGACTTAAATATAAAACCTGAAACTATAAAAGTACTAAAAGAAAATATACGGGAAACACTTCAGGAAGTAGGACTGGGCAAAGACTTTATGAATCAGACCCCAGAAGCACAGGCAACAAAAGAAAAAACAAAGGGGATTATATCAAACTAAAATGCTTCTATACAGTAAAAGAAACAATTAACAGAGCAAAAAGATAACCCACAGAATAGGAGAAAATATTTGCAAACTGTACATTCAACAAGTGATTAATATCCAGAATATATAAGGAACTCAAACAACTTCACAGTAAAAAAAAAAAACTGATTAAAAAATGGGCAAAGGAGATAAATAGGCACTTCTCAAAGGACGATATACAAAATGGCCAATAGACACATGAAAAACACTCAACATTACTAATCATCAGAGAAATGCAAATCAAAACCACATTGAGATATATCACCTAACCCCGGTTAGACTTGCTATTATCAAAAAGACAGAGAATAACAAATGCTGGCAAGGACATGGAGGAAGAGGAACCCTTCTACACTGTTAGTGGGACTGTAAATTAGTACAACCATTATGGAAAACAGTAAGGAAGTTTATCAAACAACTACAGACAGAAGTGCCATATGACCCAGAAATCCCACCACTGGGTATTTACTCAAAAGAATGGAAAGTATCATGTTGTACAAATACCTGCACCCTCATGTTTACTACACCTCTATTTACAATAGGCAAGAGCTGGAACCAACCTAAATATCCATCAACAGGTGACTAGACAAGGAAAGTGTGGCATGTATACTCAATGGAATACCACTCTGCCATAAAAGAGAATGAAATTCTGCCATTTGCAGCAACATGGATGAACTTAGAGAAAATTATGTTAAATGAAATAAGCCAGGCACAGAGGATAAAATTCCACATGTCCCCACTCATAAGTGGGAGCTAAAATAAATAAATAAAATAAAATAGAAAGAAAGTTACAACATTCACAATAATACATTGAACTTTCAAAAGGAGAGAACAGAACTGAGGTTATCAGAGGGGGGAAAGGGGGAATGTGAGGGGGATTTACTGAGAAACTGGTAAAGGGCCACAAAAAAATGATTACATTATGTAGTGTTGAATATACTAATTAAATTGATTAATCTCACCAAGAGCTTGGTTGATAAGGCAGAAATGAGTCAGGCATTTAAAATCATCATTTTGATATTTTAAAATATTTACCAGAAACCTACTGCAGTGAGTTCCGTATGACTTGTAAACTCCTCAAAATTTATGCATCAGAAGGCAAACTGACAAATGTCAGACATATGAGGGTACTTCAAAAGATATACAGAAAAACAGAATTTAAAAATATGAAAAAAAAGATAATAAAAATCATTCTATGGACTTTTTCAAGTACCCTCATATACATCTTATTCCAGAATATTAAGAATTAGTTAGTTACGTGTAAAGCTAAGTCTCTTTATACACAATTATATATATAAAAACATGCACCCAGAAGTAAATTCACTTTATCAAGGTCCTGCAGAGAAGTAGTCACTAATAAATTAAAGGTCTTACTGATTTCTTATAGAATTCAAATGACACGTTTAATTACATTTAACTCCTCACTAATCCCATACCTTTACCCCAAAAGAAGCTAAAAATAAACAGGTGTTTGTGATCTTGAACAAAATGTCACAAAGTCTATAAACTAAACAGACCTCATACCTTCCGAGTTAATTTATTCTAAATGTAGACAAAATTCTAACCATCTTGGGTATTTACTTGGCTGAGAGGGAAGGGGATTTCAGAATGCACACGCGTGCATGCGCACGCAATTGAAGATTCTGGTCACGTACCTCAACAGCTCTGAAGCTTATTACCATGCTCTTGGAGCCCTCAAGAAACTGTTATATTAATACCAATTATACTCTTTTCAGCAGAGACAGGTAAGTAAATTATACACTCAAAACAACAGTTCACCTACTTTTGCACCATTTCGTGTTTAAATGGGACAGCCTTATCTGGAAAATCCACTTACAGAATTTGTTCACCTAATGTTGTTGAAAAAATAAAATGCCATAATATTTTACATCAGATTATAAAGGAAAAGATAAACTGTGATCTAATTGTAATTTTTGCAGTAATGTGACTATCAAAGTGATAATGCCTAGTTTCACCTTTTGAAGAAAAATACTCCTGACCTCGCCATGATTATGTCCATATTCAGGGCTCAGTAAATAAATGCTCACAGTTTGAAAGGCAGTTGAAAAAACAACACACACACACACACACACACACACACACTCACACACAGCTCATTGTTCTGTTGGTACAAGACCGGACCATAATTTTTCTTTGTATTATTTGCAGATTACTCTTAAGATAGAAAATTGAGTTTTACAAACGGCTTTACTACACACACACTCAGTTGTTCAACTGCCATGGACTCTCATTGAAAATTAAAGAAACAACTCCAATTGGTCAGTCACTCAATCACTCAATCTCCTCATTTCATTAAAATGCTAGAGCCATAATCAGCCTGGAAGAGAAAAAAATTTTAAGACAGTTCAATAGAACACGATTATTATTAAGGTAATTTCTTAACTTTTCCTGATTAAGAAAAATGTTGAGCTTTCTGCCAAACAAAAAATAAAAATGTTAATCTTTTTACTGAATTATTTAGCAGTAAAAAAAACTATGCGTATTCTGAGATAATTCCATTACGCTCGACACTGTAGACTTACTGGATTGCTTCTGGGGCAGAAAGGGTCATGTTCTCGCCCTCTCTTTTCAGCCAGCTGATTTAGGTACTCTGCCATTCTTTCTTTTCGTTTTCTTTTCATCCAGACTCGAATCTCTCTTCTCTCCTTCTCAGTTCTTTGTGGACGTCTGCCAGAAGAATGCTGAATCCTGAGAAATTTAACAAGCAAGTTATCATTTACTTTTAATTTTGTTATGCAGATAAGAAGTATCACAACTAAATACTACTTATTTGGAAAGATTTTGCCCCATCTTGAATAGTATACACTTATGATCTCTAATCAACTTGCTCCAATCTGTTCTGAAAATGGTCTCAGAAAGGTCACCAAGAACTTCTCTATAACATTTGCTTTAAACTCTTTTCTCTTCTTTTTTAAACTCTCTCACCTGGGTCTTTTCCTAACTCTCAAAATACCACACAGCCTCCTACATTGGCTCCTTTCATCTCTGCTCACCACTTCAATATTAATGTCTTAAACGTTCCATTTTGGTCTTCTTTATCTGTAATCTATTCCCTGGACTATTTTAATCACATCCAAAACTTACAATACAGAATTGACTTCCAAGCTGCTGCCCTTCTGTACCTAATCCCATGTTCAGGCCTATGCCACACTTCCCGTGGTCTGGCCCAAGTTAATAACTAAGCATGGCAGGGATGCTGTGGCTGGCCCATACCTTTAAGACACCAATAACTCTGTGGATGACTGGCATGAAGTCTTACCACTGACCTGGCTGGAACGTTCTTAGAACTGCGCTGCGCTCTGCAACTATTGCCCCAACCCTCTTTCCTTCTCAGGGATGGCTCAGACCTGCATTGTGGTTTGATGCTTTCCCCCACTTCTAGTGTTTTCCCCCTATTCCACTCATAGGCATTTCCCCAATTAATCTCTTTTACATCTAATCTCATCTTGACTTCTGCTTCTGGGAGGATCTGAACTAACGCAAGATGTACTAGGAGTGGTCCAAGAAAACAGGCGGAGCAAGATGGGGATTGGGGACAGATGCTTACCCATGTGAAGACACCATCCTAAATGGAAAGTGAGTCACAGACACAAACAATGTGGTTTATTCTGAACACCTGCTTTCCTTCTGGGAGTCTAGAATCTCAGTACATGCCGGCACTACCCCCCAATAAAACCCTGGGCTCTACGTCTCACCTCAGCTTGCCTTGTAAGACAACATTTCACACATGTCACGACTTATTGCTAGAGGAATTACATGGGCTGTGTATGACTCCACTGGGAAAGGATTCTTGGAAGTCTCTGCCTGGTTTCCCCTAGAATTCACCCCATGTATATTTTCCCTTAACTTATTTGGCTTTGAATAAATTATAAATTATAATTTTGCTGTAATAAATTACAGCCATAAATATGACTATATGCTGAGTTGTGTGAGTCTACCTAGTGAATCACTGAAACTGGGGGTGATCTTGGGGACCCCCCACAAGGGGCACATCCACAACAGCACTGCAGTTTGACAGCTGTCGCCATCTTTTATGTCTCCTACCCTTCTTCCTTCACAGGTATTTCTCCAACAAAATCTCTTGCTCATCTAAAACCCATCTTGACACCTGCTTCTCGGAGGATCTAAAACTAACATACCAATGAATACTACCATCTGAATGTTCTCCTAGCACCTTAATTCTAAAACTACATTCTCTGTCTTGCTAAAGAAATCACAATCGACTCGGTCATACAAGGTAGAAAAGCTGTCACTCTTAACCCCCAGCAGCTTCCAGTGTTACCCCAAACCCTCCATTCTGATCCATCTCATCTCTAGTCTACTGAAGTAACTCTTCCAACTATCTCCCATTTCTAGTCTAAAACCTTTGCTGGCTCCCCTACCACTTGCACGGAAGTTGAACTCAGTGAGGGCCTCTGGTCACTACATCCAGCGAGCCCCACTCTCCCCTTCGAACATACAAACTCAAGCCACATCTCACTCCTTGCCCTTCACTACCCAGCCCACCTCTGTGTGTATTCTCTCTGCCTAGAATCTAGAATATCCTTTCCTCCAGTTATCAGCCACATGAATTTCTACTGATCCTTTGAGATACAGCTCAAACACCAGAACTGGTGAAGCTGCCTTTCTGACTGACTTTCTTCTCCTGAGCTCCCGTAGCGTATTGATATAACTTGGTCTTACAGGTCTATCTCTAAGGATAGAAACCATATTTTACTCTTATCCTAATTCTTGACATTTAATAGAGTATTGATAACATGATGATTAACTTGAAAAAGGAACAATTAAAGATAATGAAATGTGTTAATTTAGGAAGTTAGGGTTTACATGGTCTTGATATAAGGGCATAAACACAATACAAATAAATTCCAATAATTAAATAGAAATAGTCTTTTTTTTTTCCTGTTGGTTCTGGTAACAGCCTTGAAAGTTCAGTTATAATACACTGCATTTTCACTGTAACAAGTAGAATCGAACTAGGAAATAAAGTATAGCTGCTATTAATAAGGTTATCTATTTTATATGAGCAAGCCAAGAGGTAGATGTACAAGTGCACTTCAAAAAGTTCATAGAAAGATTCATATTATCTCTCAGTTTGATTTTTCCATGAACTTTAGCCTAGTATCTCAAAGAATTAGGAAAATCAGCCTTCATTGTATGAGGAACCACTTCCTGACTCAGGAAGAGTTGCAAGGAGAAATATTTTGACATAATTTTCCAAGGAAAGGATATTTAAAATGTATTCTAAGGGTTAATACTTAAAGTACCATGAACTAAATCATTAATTAGGATTAAATGCATGTTGTATTTAAAGTGATGAGAACTTAGGAAAACTCACAGGATACAGATGTGCTGTATTAGTTAAATAAACCAGTCTATATATACTGCTGAAGGAAAGGAAGGATGATGCATACACATCACAAAATATATTAATGAAGAAAAAAATCTATTCTAAGCTTCAAATTTATTTCATAAAAATCTTACTAAAATATGACCAATTTTTTAAGCATTCTTGAACCAGAAACATTTTAAATGGGTTGAAAATGAATTCTTCACACCAAGGTCAAGGGTTTGAATGCCCAGACAGGACAGGTGCCCCCCAAAAAGAATTATTCAATGATTACCTGGAGATACTCCTGGCTTGTTGTTCTGTTAAGCCAAGCTCTTCACTGGAAACTCCACCTTTAGTTATAAGGTCATCAATAATGTCTGCAATATCAGTCAATCCAGTCATCTGGAGTGGATCTACTGAAACACTTCATTTGCATATGTAATTTGAGAAATATAAATCAGTATCTACAACTTATTTACATTAAGCAAAAATGAACATATAAAAACTATTCCTTCCAAAAGCATAAATGAACACAAAATGATAACCAAATATCTACTCTTCCTTCTATTTCTGTAATTCCAGTATTTTTCAGTAGAAAAGGCCTATAATCAATAATTGATGACTTGGGGCTAGCCCCGTGGCTCACTCAGGAAAGTGCGGCTCTGGTAGCACTGAGGCCACAGGTTCAGATCCTACATGCGGATGGCCAGTGCGCTCACTGGCTGAGTGTGGTGCCGACAGCACCTAGCCAAGGGTTACGATCACCTTACCGGTCAAAAAATAATAATAATAATAATAGAAATAATAATAGTAATTGATGACTTGGTGGGTGCTCTAAAAAAAAGTAAACATAAGGCCCTGGAGGAAACCTGCCTGCTGAAATTTAATACATATTTAGTAAAAGAAAATGCAGTAAACATAGTCTCGTATTCTAATCACCTGTGCTAAAACAGTAAGGAATATAACAATCCTCAGCTTCCTAAAACACCCATTCCCATGGGAATTTATTGTATTCCTTTAAGCCACGAAGGGATGTGTAGTGGAAACGTTTACATAGATATGAGGACACTTCAAAAAGTTCATGGAAAAATTAAAAGATAATACAAATCCTTCCATGAACTTTTTGAAGTACCCTCTTATGAATGACAAAATTTCCAGAACACATATTTATAACCAACTTTAAGTAAAATCATGAATTAACTCTTAAGATACTTACCTCTCAAATAATTCATCACTGTTATTCACACCTTTAAAAAAGAAACATATTATTAATAAAAATGTTCAGGTTTTTTTTTTTTTACTTTCAATTTTTAATCTGATTTAGAAATTATATAACCATAAATAGAAATATTTTTAAACCTCCAAATTGGTTTAAAGATATATATGTAAAGCATATTTATCCTGCTCTAAATACACTATTTGGTAGTGAATATTGTCTACATTTTAAAATTATTACTTTTCTATTCCAAGCACTTTGTATAATAGACTTCAGGAGGCACAACTCTTCTTCGCTTAGTACACAGTTTGGAGACCTGGAGTACAATTTACTTTATTAACAAAACAAAAAACAAACAAAAAATACCCACATCTGGTGATTTGAAAGTAGTGAATTTTGGAAAATATCTAATTTAAATCCAAGAAGAAATTTACTTGAAAGAACATGACCCAAAGAATGATTTTTAAGCCTTGTCCCATATTAAATACATATCTTTAAAGCAAAACACTTAATCTATTCAATCTTCTATATGTTTAATTCTGAAAGAGAACTGAGTTAGCATAGGAAAGAGCATTCTGACATCTCTTATTTAAAAAATTTTCCTTAAGATTTTATTAGACTAAGATAAATCAAACCTGCCCCTAAAAGCTATACATCCGCATGTTTTTAATATAAAATAATCTTGCTTTATTCAGCAGATAATGTTTTGTTTATTAACCCCCAAATCAAGGATTTTATCTTTGTTCTCAGAGTCTGGGCATTTGTGAGTTCTTAATAGCAATTAATTAAATTTAAGAGGGAAATACTTTACATAAAAATAAGATTATAGCAATAGTAATACTACTACTTCTTATAACTTTTTTTTGCTCAGGAGAAAAAGATATTACTTGGGAAAGAGAGGGTCTGTGATAGAAACACTTTCTATCAGTGATTGCTGGCCTATGCATGAAGAAAGCTTGAAGGATCCCCTTCCAGTACTGGCTGGGCTACATAAGGGGAAGTAGGTGAGATAGTCAAAGACAATGACCTCTGAGGTTAAAGGTTGGAGTGTCGGCCACCAAACATAGGTAGGCAACAGGTCGACCTCCTTTTGCTGTTAGTGACCCATGACCACTAGCCCATGGCCATAGCACCTACAAACCTGGGCAAGTTTAATACTCCTCAATTACCGTCGCTGAAAGAGAACACCCTTTTGCACAACTCCAGAGCACTCTGATAACAAATGCAATTTAACTAAGCAGCTCATGTTTAAACTCTTATATGATAGAATTTAGGGCCTTTGGTCCCTGACAAAGATCTTCAAACTCAGTTAAGAAAAGTCTCAACTACTGAAAGGAAAAAAATGATAATTGAAAGTATAGATTAATCAGATATAAAAGATGTGACTACTAAGAAATGAAACTGATTTATTTTATCCAAGAGCAGAAAAATACCTTTAAAAGTAGTTACAAAGACACAAAAAAAAAAAAAAAAAAAAAAAAAAAAAAAAGTAGTTACAAAGAGAGATTCTATCCTTCCTTCATTTTTAAACTGTTTTTGGAACTCATCCTTAGACAATTTACTAAACACAGTCAATCAGCTTTATTCCTTAATAACCACAATTCTTTATTTTTAATTCCAGACAGTGGAATTCAGTCTGATCATAACTTCGTTTACCAGAACTGCCTCTGAATAACATGACTGGTACCAAAAATTAAACCCACCCTCAGTAATTAAATTATTTACCACTATTAAGAATACTTAGGGGCCGGCCCGGTGGCGCACTGCTACAGTGCGCTGCTTGGGAAGCGTGGCGGCGCTCCCGCCGAGGGTTCGGATCCCACATACAGACCGGCCGCTCACTGGCTGAGCGAGGAGCGGGGGCAACACCGAGGGTTGCGATCCCGTTGCCGGTCCTGGTCCGGTACGGGCGCGACACTGAGAGTTGCGATCCGTTGCCGGTCACAAAAAAAAAAAAAAAAAAAAAAGAATACTTAGAAAAATGTGCAAAGAAAGGCACAAGATTGCAAAAAAAGAATCTAAGCTATTTTTAATCATTAAAGGAAGGAAATGACAATACATCTTTCCAAGATGCCAACTTTAGAGTGAACACCTATTAGGGCATCTAAATTCTGCTCTTTGTTAAAAAATAATAATATGATTTCTTTCTAAATTTACAATCATACATTGAATACTAAAGAAAATCATTTTAACTTATCCATCTTTGTATGTGTTATGCCATTTATTGACGTTTCTCCTTTTTTCTTGCATCCTAAGTTAAGAAGCTAGTACAATCCTACACAAATCATCTCCTTAACCTGGTACCTTTAATTTCTTTTTCCCCACTACCTTCTTTTCTTCTTCTTTAAACATTAAAGAACTTGTATCCCCATCCTGAAATGATCTTTGACTTCATTTCCCTTACATTGTCCAATTTTTCTATTTCCTTTCACTGTCAGAATTCTTTAGTCTACATTTATAGCTTCTTGAGCCCGTCGCTGTTCCCAACCTGCCTCCTCTACTACTGATACTACACTGAAGTCCTTAAATCTCAGTATTCCTGGTTTTTTTTCTTTGTTCTTTTTTTTTTTTTGTCCTTTTTTTGAGACCGGCCGCACCGCGCTCAGCCAGTGAGCACTGTGACCACACCAATCATCCCTACATAGGATCCGAACCCGCGGCGGGAGCGCTGCCGCACCCCCAGCGCCGCACCCTCCCGAGTGCGCCACAGGCTCGGCCCATTCCTGGTTTTCTGATGGCTCATGAAACTATTGGCTGTTCTCTTTTTCTTGAAAATCTCTTCACCAGGATCTGCTCACCTGTTTCACCCACTGGGGAAGATCCTCTTGCTCTCTAATGGGTGACATTTCACAGGTTGTCCTTAGCATTTTCCCTTTTTCCTTCTTTCTTGCAGAAAACAAATGCACTCTCATAGTCTTAACTATATAATTAGGTGAAAGGCTCTTTCATCTGGTTTTTCAAGCCTAAAACTCTCATCTAAGCTCTACTTCGTCTAAAACTGTATCCTAAATATGGCCACTCATCTGTCCTAGCATAAACTGTTACATTTGGTCTCAAATGCTCTGGAGTTTAGCATCAGACCTTGTTCCTGCAGTCTTGCAACACTTAACCGCCATTCATTTTCTTCTTCTCGTCCTCTTTTGTCCACTTAGTCACCGAGTAATCTCAGTTACTTATTTAGAATGTCTCTTGTTTCTTCTTTTCCTTTCCCACAACACTGCCTAGGCCCTCAGTATTTCACAGGTCAGATTAATTTAATAACCTACTAACTGGTCTGTGTCATCATTCTAGTCTTCCTGAAAACCTCCTCATTTTCCTTCTCTGCTCAGAAGTAGAGAAGGGTACTTCCCAAGAATGAAATAGAGTCTAAATTTCTCAGATGTAACTGAAACTCTCCACACATGAGTCCTGTTTAACCTCATTTGTCAATCCTCCCCCAGAGGAGGGAAAGGAAAAGCTACCAGTGACCAAGAACCTACAGGAATCAAACAGATTCGCAGCCAGATGCTTTATATATGATACTCCACCTTCACAATGGCTTTGTGAAGTGGAAATAACTATCCCCATATACTGATGACTAAATACACATGGAATCTAGAAAGATCTTAGAGAAAATAATTGTAAGATTTAAAGTCAGCTTCTTAATAGCTCTTCTTTTATTTAAATAACAGCAATGTCATTTAAAAATAGCATTTTTACTTTCTATATTACCTTAACAACAGTAATAAGACAGGGCAAACACTCAGTAAAACCGTTTTGTTGATTAGAAAAAAAAAAAAAAAAAAAAAACTTCCAAGCCACTATCAGTGATTGAACTGTTGTATTTACTATGCCCTATTACTCATATGACAAAATTCATTAGGAATAAAGAATAGCACTTTTAATCACCACCTGCAAAGGAAATGAGACAAAAAGAGGCACTAAACCTTTCAAAGTCTCAATATCCTCAAATGTAAAATGGGGATAATAGAGTATCTACCTCATAGGTCAGGTTTAAACCAAAGTCCATAAATACAAAATGGTGATGTCTGGCACATGGTAGAGGCTCAAAAAATGATAGCTATTATTTTTTTATTATTTTGTTTTCAAATTAAAATTCAAAGTTCTCATAATTGGCAGAGTTTGAATTTCTCAATTTTTGTAAAAATCAAATATTGTAGTGACTCCAGTTGCTATCTATTTAACATTAATAGGTTACACAGAGCTATGATACATGATTGCAGCATATCTTGTGAAGGTGACAATACAGCTCTTCATGTGAATGGCACAGTTTTAACTTTCCTTCCCCTGAAATAAATATTTCAAAATGATTTCACAACCCATCATAACTATAATGTACAGTAAATACTGTTCATTAACATGATAATGGAAAATAAGAGTGTGTGTAAATGAAAAAAGTGAAGAAGAATACCAGGAGAGGTTGTATTCTGGTCACTGGAAAGGCTGACAGCTGAACTGGCAGAAGGAAACACACAGGTTTTCTGATTAGAATCATTTTCTTTTACTAAAAATACAGCTTCGGAAGTCTCCTCTTTGTCACTTTGATCTTCCTCATCCATATGAGTCAGAAAACACACTAATTCAGAAAACAGTAGGTAGACAAAAAAAAATCAAATGGAAAAGATGTAACAATTGCTAACACTTCCACGTGGCAACAGAGATATATTAGACATGGCAATACAGATATATTAGACGTTTTCAACATTTTATCTTGACAGCTTTCTACTGTATAATTAATTTAATATTAAATTTAAAATTAAAACTCTCCCATAGTAAAAGAACAATTAAATTTATTATCAACTTCATAAAACATGGCAGATTGAGCTAAACTGCACAAGCCCTTGTCCTGCTATAAAAACAGAAATGCTAAATTAAAAAAAAAAAAAGTTTAATACACAACCACTCTAAACAGAGAAATCTCTTGGTGCCAGAAAAGAAAGAACTCAAAGCTGGAGCAATAAGTGGACAATATTGCTGGGATAGTCCACAAAGGAATAGGAGATGTGGTGTCTGCAGATTGCAATGAAGGGAACTGAGCTACCTTCATAAGGCCTAAAGCACTTAAGGGTAGCTCTGTTAATAAAATGGAGATAAGAAAATCTGTGTTCTGGAGAAGCAGCAAAGAAGTTTTCTATCTACCCGGACAGTGGTTGGGAAAAAAATGAAAGTCAACTCAGAAATCAAAGTCCCTGGCTTGCCACAGCAGGTGTAAGGTCTGTATTTATGCTGTCTATGTAGCACAGCAACTCCAAACCAAGATATTTATATTAAAATTTGTCTCCCAATTTTTTTCTACTTCAGTGACAGCAAGAAGTGCAAAATCACTCTGAACACAAACATATACAGCCTAGAAGAACCCCCAATAAAGATAAGCCTATGAAAAAAAATTACAAATCACACAAAGGTACAACCAACCATGAGAGAGTTAGTACTCAGATTCAACAACTGAGAATGCACACACATTAAATAAAACAATCTGAAAGGATTAGTCATAAAATATGACTAAAATTATTAAATAGAGAAAGCATAGAAACCACAATAAAAGAACAGGACAGGATATCCAAAGAACAAATAGAACTGAAAAGGAAATAAGTAGAACTTTTAGATATTAAAAATGTAGTCACTGAAAATTAAAATCATAACAAATAGATGAAACAGTAAAGACACAACAGAAAAGAGAATTAGTAAACTAGAAAACAGACCTGAGGAAATCACCCTGAGTACACCACTGAGAGATAAAGAGGTTGAAATTATGAAGGACTGGTTAAAAAACATAGACAACAGCATGAGAAGGCCCAACATGCACCTAAAAGGTGTTTTATTTATTTATTTATTTTTTTCCTTTTTGTCTTTTTTTCGTGACCGGCAACGGATCGCAACCCTCAGTGTTGCGCCCGCACCTCGCTCAGCCAGTGAGCAGCCGGTCTGTATGTGGGATCCGAACCCTCGGCGGGAGCGCCCCGCCACGCTCCCAAGCGGCGCACTGTAGCAGTGCGCCACCGGGCCGGCCCTAACAGGTGTTTTAGAAGAGAAAAGAAAGAAAGGGGAGGAAGCAACACTACAAAAGATAACAGATAACAAATCCCCAATGTTTTTTTCATGTCCGGCAACAGATCGCAACCCTCAGTGTTGCGCCCGCACCTCGCTCAGCCAGTGAGCAGCCGGTCTGTATGTGGGATCCGACCCCTCGGCGGGAGCGCCCCGCCACGCTCCCAAGCGGCGCACTGTAGCAGTGCGCCACCGGGCCGGCCCTAACAGGTGTTTTAGAAGAGAAAAGAAAGAAAGGGGAGGAAGCAACACTACAAAAGATAACAGATAACAAATCCCCAATGTTAAATCTTCAAATTGAAGATTCCTATTCCAGTAGAAGATAAATAAAAAGAAATGCACACCTAGACACACATTATATTAAAAAAGCAAAATAAGTGAAAAATAAAGAGGAAAATTTTAAAGCAATCAGAGATAAAAGAAGAGCAATTAGACTGACAGCACACAGGTAGTGTAAACTCAGCAATTACAGATGACAGTAGGTAATGGAATAATATCTTTAAAATGCTGAGGGGAAAAAAATGATCATCTTAGAATTCTGTACTCAGCTGTAAGCTATCACGTAAGAATTCTAGAGAAACTAAAGCTATTTTCAAAGACTGGGAGAATTTACCACTCACAGACTCTAGATGAAAGAACTATTAAAGGAAGGAAGAAGGAGACTGAATGCTTAAAGAAGAAGTGGATGCAAGAAGCAACTGTGGACAACAATAGCAGAGAATGTCAAGTAGTAAGAGGTAGAAGTTATTTCATGAAACCTGTGTCTTGGTTTTACACATTGCTGCTTACATACTTACAATATTTAAATTATAAATTTAAAAAATAAGTAATTGTGGGCAAAGAAACTGACAAACATGTTGATAAATCTTAAATGAGCAATGACTATAACAAATAAAAGACAAGGGTGAATAAATAGGAGGCTTAAAAACACAGTAGATATAAGATGTTAGAAAACAGTATTAGAGAACATGGACAGAGCAGATCAGTGTTAAAAGCTCTAAAGTCCTTATACTGTTTGGGAGGTAGATATATTCACCTTAAATTTTAACTCAACTATGAGTGTTGAAAATTCAAGAAGAAACACTAAAAGATTTAAAATCAAATACAATTTTTGAACCAATAGACGGGGAAAGAGAGTCCAAAAAAGGGCAAGAAAGAGGGACAAAAAGTAAAGAAACACAAAAACCCATGGTAAATAGGAAACAAAAAATAAGATTTTAGAAATAAACACAAACATATCAGTAAACACAATAAATGCACACTGATTGTACTTACTGGTCAAAAAAATAGGTTGTCTATTTAAAGGAATGAAATCTAGTTACACGCTGTACTCAACTGCAATGTAATCACATGGCTTGAAAGTAAAGGGGTGTCCAATTTACAGGAAATACACAGGAGAGAGGAACACATTACATGACACCACAGAGACTCAATTAGCAAAATTTAGACTGAAAAACACTTCAGGACAAACATTCTGGTATTTTCAACAAATAAACTTCAAGGGGAAAAAAAGAGATAGAAGAGGAACCGAGAAGTTAAAAGAAACATATAAGCCATCAACCAATGGCCATATATAGACCTTACCTGGATTCTAACTAGAACAAGTAATTTTTTTAAATGAGAAAACTGGCGTCATTTGAACTCCGATTCAAATGACATAAAAAATGATATGAAAATATTAAGATTTTTTTAAAGGAGGGACAATATTCGTATGCCTATGAAAGGGACCTCATCTTTTAAAGATACATATACAATATTTATGGATAAAATAATGTGCTGTCTGGGTTTTGCTTCAAAATAATCCAGGAAGATGCGAGAAGAGTGGGTGGGTGTACAGATAATAAAGGACTGACCATGAGTTGAGAATTATTCAAGCTGGTTGTTGGGTACATAAAGGTTTATTATTCTACTCTGTGTTATATTGAAATACGTTAGAAATTTTCCATGATAAAAAAGAAAAAGTGACAATAAAGATATACCAAGCAAAAGAACAAAGGGGTAGTAATGTTAATATTAGATGAAATTGGCTATAATAATTCAAAAAGTCTTACTGAAGACAAAGAGGATGATTACTTAATGATAAAAGGAACAAAATTCAACAAAAAATATAATACTGAACTATACTCATCTTACAGCCTCAACTATACTAGACTTACAATAAAAAATAAACAATTTTAGAATCATTGTGGGCAATTTCTAACTCACCGTTGAAACACAGATCAAGCAGACTAAAGAATCAGAAAGAATAGAGAAAATCCAGACAATATAATTTAGAAACTTGACTAAATGGAGATATACATATACATACCCTACATACAACCAAAAGAAAATGTTTATTCTCTTCAAATGCATGTAGAACATTTACAAAAATTCACTCTATATACTAGGCCACCAAGGAAATTTTAACAAATATCTGAAAATTAATATCATACATTTTATTTAATCACAATACAATGAAAATGGACATCAACCACAAAAACAGAGTCCAAACTCTTTAATATTAGAAGCTAAAAACTCCTTTTATGAGCTAAAGAAAGTGTAATACAAATTATATAAACTATGAAGACCTGAACACCACCAGGTGATGGTACATATCAACACTCTGTCTAGGTCTGTGCAGGAACATGTTCAGCCTCAAATGCATATTAGAAAACAAGAAAGAATGAAGTTGGGAAAAAACAAGTTATTCCCTCCCAAAATAGAATAATAAAAGAACAGAAACTGATGAAAAAGAAAATTAAGAAACAACAGAAAGAACCAACCAAAGCCTAGTTTTTTGAAAAGACTAAACCACTGACAAGACTGAATGAGAAAGAGAATGCAGATATAAACTATAGACACAGCAGAAAGTGAAAACATAACTACCTTCATTTCACTCTTTCAAATAAGAAACGAGAAAACTTAATACCTCACCACTGCTGGGCCGTTTCATCAGAACCTCAAATTGCAGATGACCACAGACAAACAGCAACCTCAACACAAAGCTCTCTGCAATTCTCAGCAGTGTGTGCCCAATGGCCTGGAATCCACAGAAACTAACATCCAGGCCACATCGCCCCCAATCTGGTATAAAAGTTAGAGGAAGTTATTGGCTTCTCAGAAGAAAATGGCCTTGTGGTGGGAGCTAATTACATTATTACAAATATAATCCTAATCTAGAAATTGAGGAGCTGATTGCTTCAGCTCACATATGAAAACTATTCCTAGTTCTGGAACTCCAAAAAGCTAATTATTCACTCAGGTCAACCACAGCAAAGCTTCAGACCCAGCCACTGCAACAGGCCCCGCCACAAACCTTCTTCAGAAATTCTAATTGTTTTTGGACATAGTATTTTTTCAAATTCAGGGCCAGAAGACAATTCAATGTGATCCACTGGTTCAACCTGTACAAAAACACAGGGAAGCAACTGTTATAAATTTTATACTTTGATAATTTAAAAATATCATAAACAATTTTATGTAAATTTTAAACATTTGCATTAATGAAATGAAATGAAAAAATGAAAGAAATGTGATTGAATCCAATATGAGCTAGGGATCAATAAAGAAGAGGATATTTTTACTTACTTGTAGTTTAACTGATTTAACCTTTTAAGAGGTACAGGAAAATAGTGTGATATAATTTTATAATGGGGAGGAACCTTAACTACCATCTAGACAAAACCTTTTAAAGATGAGGGAACAAGGCTGAGAGAGATTCAGTGACTTTCTCAGTGGCAGAACATGGATTTTAACACAGATATCCAAAGCTTCTAGGTTAGTGCTTGTCCACAGCATCCCTCTGCCTCTTCTAGGCCTACAGCTGTTTCCTTAACTCAGGCAAATGTTATATATTTACATATAAACATTTATATTTGTGTGTACATTATAATAGGGAAACTGTACCAAACCTATCATTTAAATTAATGATATGTCCTTCAAAATAGTCTTCTTGGAAGACTAAATACTTATGAACTTTGAGCAAATACTTTTAGAACTCTTCCTTTGAAGTTGTCTCCCAAACCTGTGCTACAATTATTTATAACCACTCTACTGGTAAATCTTTAGTTATATAAGTGTAACTTTATTACTTAGAATCCAAAAATAAGAGAGCAAATGTGACCATTAAACAAGCAAAAGACATAGTTCAGACCTTCCAGTCCTAAAAGGCTTGGGCTGAAAGGGGAGCTCTATCAGAAATTTCGGGAACTTTTTCAAAATGCCAACCCACCTCTGCCTCTCCCACAGATTCAGTAAGGCTAGCAAACATATTTTGAAACAAGTATCCAGGGTGATCTTGACATGCGCAGCCATCAAATTGTCTAATGGACCCAAATCTTTGGAAATTCCTTCTTGAAACTGCTCCTAGCTAGCTTTCTCCTGAGTCTCTTACTACCTCAGACTGTTTGTTTTGAAGCCTTGTTTTTGAATCCTCCCTCGTCCTTAAAAGCAGTGTACCCACAGGATTCTCTCCCTTACCCTCTTCTTTTTTGACTCTATGTGCTCTCTTTGGGTGACTGCCTGCCTGTGCTATTATGATTTCAACCTCCTCCAAACAGATGACTCCAAAATTTGTACCTCCAGCTCAAACCTACCTCAGAAGCATAAAAGGGTACCTTAAGAAGTTCCTAGAAAGATGTGTACTACCAAAATTAATACGTCCCTGATAGAAACCATTGTGCACCCCTCCCCCAGCATGCACGCACACACACACACTTCCTCTTCTTTAGTTTGGAAATGGCTCCACCACTTACCCAGGCTGAAATCTGGATACCACTGTAAATACCTGTTGTCTTCTTCACCTTCCCAGAGCCTATCAATCTCTAAGTCCCATTATATTCTCTCCATTCCTACTGCTAAAGTTCAGGTATACTTGTATTATTCTTTCTTGCTATGGGTACTCAGTGGATCTCAAACACCCATCAGCAGACTTTGTATAGAGCTAGCAGCACAAGAGTAATTTATGATGCTTGTTAATAATACAGATTCCTTAAAACCAGAATACAGACCTACTTAAAACCAGAATCTCAGGGAAATGGGGCCCAGGAGTTTGCATTTTTAACAAGTTTCCAAGATGATTCTAATGAGCAGAAATGTTTGGAACCACTGTGACCCAACTGGTCTCTCTGTTCCCAGTCTTATCCTTTTCAATCTACCCTCTACACTACTGCCAGCATGTCTGATCATATCACTTCACAGCTTAAAATTCTTCAATGGTTTCTGCTGTCGACTGAATGTCCTCCCAAAACTCACCGAAGTTTGACCCCCATTGTAATAGTGTTAAGAGGGTGGGAAATCCACTTATGGTACCTGAAAGGTGATTAAGAAGTGATTGGATGGTGAGGACCATGCTCTCGTGAATGGATTAATCCATTCACGGAATAAAGCATTAATGGTTTAATGGGTTATCAGGGAGTGGTTCGGATGGCTTAAGGAAAGCAAGTGAGCACATTAACTCTCTTGCTCATGTTATGCTTGCCACGTAATACCCTGTGTTGCCATGGGACTCTGCAGGGGTTTCCCACCAAGAAGAAGGCCCTCACCAGATGTGCCCCCCTGGATCATGGACTTCTCAGCCTCCAAAACTGTCAGAAATAAATTTCATTTCTTTATACATTACCCAGTTTCAGGTATTCTGTTACAAGCAACAGAAAATGGACTAATACAGTTCCCTACTGCCTGCTTATAGGATAAAATCCCAATCACTTGACATAGCAAACAATGCTTTCCATCCCTCCCTATCTACCCACTACCTAATTCTACTGCCAGATGTCTTAGAGCCCAGTCCCAAACTTCTATCTCCAAGTGATGCTGATATGGTTCCACAAACACTCTCTGCCATTTGGTACCTTTCTGTTTTTGCTCACAATATTTCATCAACCCTTGCTTGTATAACTGATGAATAGCAATTCATTACCAGTTCAAGTCACCTCTACAAAGCCTTCTCTGATGCCACAGCTTCACTTACCTGTCTAGTCACAACAGGTCAGGTGTATTATGTGTCCTCACTGCACCCAGTACATATATATTTCTTGGTGTATACATCCACCTTCTTTTATTAGATTTTAAGCTCCATGAAAATAAGTACTATACCTTATTTATCTTTCTATCCCCAGAATGTAGCACAGAACCTAGCAGGTAGTAAATGCTCAACAAATTTTTATTGAAGGAATGATTATTCATGGACTTTTGTGGGAGTAAGCAAAATAGGATCAAGACTATATTCAAGTATAAGTAAAGTATTGCTTACTAAACTAGCTCAGAAAAAAAGAGATTCTTTGAAGTAAGGAGTTCCAAGGACTACTTTGATGCTCAACATTCATTTGGATGTGGTAGATCGAAGTCTGTAACTTTGTTAAAAAACAAAAAGCAAAACAACCAAATAAACACCATAATATCAGCACTTAATAGTAGTCCTGCCTCCTATTCTTTCAACGTAGTTTCACATATGCTTAATCTTAACTTTTTAATATGTGTGAAATGCTTGGATTAAAGAAATATTATAAACCTAATAAATACATTTTTAAAAAATGACAATATGCTAAAAATCTGGAATATCTAATATTGTTAGGTAAGTCAATGATGAAATTCTTATCCTGCAGACTAATTTGCATTTCCCAGTATTAGACTTTAAAACATTTAACATATTTTTATTACTTGTTCTTTAACCCTTATTATATGAATTTTTCTTCATTAAAAAAAAAGTACAAGATGTTTGAGCAAAATAATTAATTTTTGAGAATTTCTTGCTATTTTATCTTACTACCATTATACATAAACTTATTATGAATATTTTTAAAGATACAGAAGATTTCTAAAGAACTGATTATTAGTCCTCTTACATAAAATATTTAAAAGAAACTGAGAATTCCAAATGTAACAACAATATTTGTAAGGTTACAAAAATCTTTCAGAAGAAAATGATAATTATAAGCAGGATTTCTTTAAAACCACATTCTGGTTTTGTAATTTATATACAAGGGTACTTCAAGAAGTTCATGAAAAGATTCATATTATCTTCTAATTCTATTTTTCCACGAACTTTTTGAAGTACCTTCATATTTGTTTTCCTGGTAGGAAGCATGGGTTCACATCTAAAAGCTTAAGGCAGTGGTTCTCAACTGAGGATAATTTTGGCCTTCAGGAGCCATTTAGCAATGTCTGGAGACATTTTTGATCATTACAACTCGGGGGAGTGCTGCTGGCACGTAGTGGGTAAAGACCAGGGATGCTGCCAAATACCCTACAATGCATGGGGCAGCACCCCAAAACAAAGAATTATCTTGCCCAAATGTCAACAATGCTAAGAATAGAAAACATAGCTTTAAGAAAGTAAATTTCAGGTGTCTAAATTTATACCACCTATAAATCTAATAATTTGGTTATAAACAAAAAATAAGAATAAAGACAGTCTACCTTATCATGATGTAGATCTAGCATTTCAGGTCTGGGGAAATCCTGCTCTATGTTTTCAGCAACGTTCTGTATTGCTAAGAGCTGTTCATCAATTTTCTGAAGCTTAGAGGTGAGATGCTCTAATCGGCGAGCTGCAGGGCTTGGTGCAGTGCAAGCTGCAGAGACATCCTGCAGCAGTTTCCATAACACATAATCTTCTGCAGAGTCTGTCTTTGTGCTCTGTTCTTTGAACTGAAACTCTAGTTTTAGCAGATCTACATATTAATAAAAGTAAAACCAGAATTAATTATAATTAAGGACGAGGTAGATATTAATAATCTTTTTTTTGATGATTTCATTTTAATTCAATGTAACATTACTTTCAAAATCAGTTTTAATTTAATATACTTAGAAACTCCATTTTATTTTCCTTACTTCAGAGATTTGTCTTTGTTGTGAGATAATATATAACAACATTACTACTACAAAGCTCCACCTCCAAGGCAGTCTGAATGTTAATTTCATCCCCTGCTACAAACATATATTTCATCAAAAAGCAACTTTAATATTTTTATGACTTTCTGAAACTCTACTTGAAAACCAACAACATCACACAGTAAGAGCTAGATCCAATGTTGGCTATTACTGACTCTATGTTTGATCTCAGGCAAACATTAAGCATCCTAAGATCACAATCAAAGCCAATGTCTCTTCTTACTCAAACTCAGATGATCTTGTCCCAAATTTGAGACACCTTGTTTTTTAAATGTACTCTTCTTCTGGTGTCTGGGTCTCCTCCTCCCTTATGTATTATGCACACATAATCTTCCTCTGCCTACCCCTCCTGCTTGATGTCTTGCTATTTCTTTAAATAAATGAACAAAAATCACTCTATTTGGCTCCAAGCAGACTGAACAGCAATCTTCTCAAAGTCAGCAAGCTCCACCAAACCTCTGAGTCGTTGCACAGTCTACTCTCTTAGCCTGAATGTTCTCTCACTAAATCCTACTTTCCTATAAAATTCCATTTACGCATCTCCCCTACATGGCCCCAATCCTCCCCCAACACAGATTAGATGCTGTATTATCCAAGAATTTCATCCACACCACCATCGCAGCCCTTACTAAATTGTATCATAATCATCTCTTTGTCTTTCTTTCCCCCTACAGGTATGCCCATAGGCTGAGAGCCTGGTATTCCTCTCTGCCTTCATCCCTATATCTGGTTCCTAGCTTAGTGTGTATTAAATGAAGAGTCAGGCAAATGAAGATTTTGATGCCTGCCCTAACTCACAGAAGTATTGTGAAAATTAAATTACATGACAAAGTGCTCTGAAAATGTGAATTACTAAACAAATATAAACAGTGCTCGTAATATTTCAGTCCCAGTCTAAGGAGATCCTTCCCATGAAAAGAAAATAAATGCCAATGTTGGCAGTTATATCACCATACCATACCTGTTTTGGCCCTACTTTTTCTTTTTGGGAGGTGGGGGGCCGCTGGCTGGTACGGGAATTGAACCCTTGACTGTGGTGTTATAACACTATGCTCCAATCAGCTGTGTTAACCAGCCGGCCCAGCCCTACCTTTTTTTTTTTTTTTTTTTTTTTTTTTTTTTTTTTTTTTCGTGTCCGGCAACGGATCACAACCCTCAGTGTCGCGCCCGTACCGGACCGGGACCGGCAATGGGATCGCAACCCTCGGTGTTGCGCCCGCACCTCGCTCAGCCAGTGAGCGGGAACCGGTCTGTATGTGGGATCCGAACCCTCGGTGGGAGCGCCACCGCGCTCCCAAGCGGCGCACTGTAGCAGTGCGCCACCGGGCCGGCCCGTAGCCCTACCTTTTTTAACTTGCTCTCACAGTACACTACCATCTATCTATCCTTCCTGTTTCTCAGCAGCCTGGTTATCTCCCTTAATCACTCTCATGAAGAAATTTGGTGCACACAGACTTTAAACAGAAAACACAGCAAAAGAGATGGACATGGTCAAAATTCGTAATGGCCTCGATGCATAATGAAGCTAGCTTCCCTTTCTCTGGAGAACTTGCTCTACTTGTACTGACTAAAAGAAAATTACTCAGCCAGGAGGGTTAAGTACAGAGATTCACTGACCCTGCAATGCTCTTCCTAGGCCCAGCAAAACTCTGTTTGCTATTACTGGTGCTATTCCTAACAGGAGATGGTTTCTAAAATAAGAAGCTACTGTCATTCAAAATAGTGAGGTCTCATTAAAACAGGAATTTACGGTTTCTTTTGTTTTTTCTTTTAAATACCTAAGGACCCTGTCCCTCCCTTCTCCCAGCCTTTTCCGGTAATGCAAATCTCACTCAACTCTAAATGTGGGACTATATTTTGAATGTTTATATTATTTAAATATCACGTCAGAATTTAATTTCGAAATATAAAACTTTTCCTTTTAAATTGGCACTTTCAAGTACTTCTCTTTAATAAGAGTAGAAGAATCCCACTTGATATGGTGAATGATCTTTTAAGTGTGTTGTTGGATTCAGCTCATCAGTATTTTGTTGAAGATTTTCTCATCTATATTCATTAGGGATATTGGTCTGTAGTTTTCTTTTTTTGTTGTGTCTTCGTCCAACTTTGGTAGGAGGGTTATGTTGGCCTGTAGAATGAGTTTGGAAGCATTCGGAGGGAGGATGTTTGAAGTTAGCAGTCTTTCAGGGTGTGGAAGCATGTGGGGAAGTGAAAAGTGCTTTTAGATTCAAAGAGAACAGAACTGGGTTTCGGTCCCAGCTCTGTCACTCAATAGCTTGGTGACTTTTTACAAATAAATTAACTTTATTTGATCCTTACTTGTATGTTTGTGGGACTGAACCTCATAGAGTTGTCATGAAGTACATCTAGCCAAGTGCCTTTGGCTACTTAGGTGCCCTGTTAGTTTCAATTAACTTTTTTTTGGCAGCTGGCCAGTAAGGGGATCCAAATCATGATCTTAGTGCTACCAGCACCATGCTCTCACAAGTGAGCTAACCACCCATCCCCACCCTTCATTTTTATCCCAATCAACTTTTGAAATTCTGGCAAACTGGAAGCAGACCCATCTCCCTGTGACCCCTGAGTATCTTAGGCATTTCAAATGACCATAAGCTACAGGTTAATTTTCCTTATCAATGACCATAAGCTACGAGTTAATTTTCTTTACAAATGAGATCAGGACTATAACCAACCTTTTAGAGAATCCTACCTTGTGGAGTTTTCCATTATGGAAAACAGTATGAAGATTCCTCAAAAAAACTAGAAACAGAACTACCTTATGACCCAGCAATCCCACTGCTAGGTATACACTCAAAGAAAATGAAATCAATATATCAAAGAGATACCTGCACTCCCATGTTCATTGCAGAACTATAGCCAAGAGACAGAATCAACCTAAGTGTCCACCAACAGATGAATGGACTTAAAAAATGTGGTATACATACACAACGGAATACTATTCAGCTATAAAAACAATGAAATCCTGTCATTTGCAGCAATGTGGATGGAACTGGAGACCATGTTACATGATGTAAGTCAGGCACAGAAAGACAAATACTGCATAATCTCATTCATACGTAGAATCCAAAAAAGAAAAAAAAGTGGCCAGAAAAAGAAAAAAAGTGGTTCCTGTAGAAGTAGAGAGTACAATAATGGTTACCAGAGGCTGGGAAAGAAAGGGAGGCAGGGAAGGAGGTGAAGAGAAGAGGTATATTAACAGGTACAAAGCTATAGGAAGACAGGAAGAATAAGTTCTGGTGTTGTAGGCTGACTAGTGCTAATAATATTATATTGTACATTTCTCAATAGCTAGAAAAGAGGATCTTGATGGTAATCACCACAAAGAAAAGATAAAAAGATGTGTTTTCTACCCAAAGTGAAATCATTGTACAATATATGCATGTATCAAAACAACACAGTGTACCCCACAAATAGGCACAATTAAAAACAATCCTCCCTCCACTACCCATGTACCCTAGCAACCCCATGAGGAGAGAGAGAGGGCAAAGGCTTCACAGTCTAAAATGCTGCACTTGTTTGTATATGCAACTTTAATACACATGCCCTGACCTGTCTTACCATGCAGTTTCGTGCCACCCATCCCTTCCTTGCTCCTCAAATCTCCTGAGCGCCCACTGTAAATACACAACGAACAGGCAGAGCCAGGTTCTGCATCCAAGCATCTCACAATCATAAGGCTGGGTCCACACCTCCCAACAGTGTAAAACACAGAAGACACACAATGTCTCTGTTGCAGAAAGTCTGACTGTATATTGGATTAATCTAAACATTCACAGGATGCAATAACTTTAGTTTGTTGGGAAATATTCTTCTAAATCTTGCTAAAATTTACCATAAAACAACCTGATTTATGATAATAAAACTGAGTACCTTACAAGTACTGTTAGCTACCATGACTGTGTATTGTCCATGTGCTATTCTACAATTTCTGACCTTTTTAAATATGAGAATTCATTTTTAACATCAAAACACTCATGAACTCCCACAGGATATTTATTTTTACCCCCATTAATTGAGAAAATACACATGCACAAATAGACTTGTAGTCTTCCTGTAAAATATCCATGGATCCCAGCTTTGGAACCATGGATCTATCTTATTTGCCTACCTGCCGCCACTCTCCTTAGCAAGGGACAAGCCTTTTCCTGGTGTCTTTTGCAATTATCAAGTTTCAGTGCTTGTTTCTTTTTTTTTTTCCTTTTTGTCTTTTTTTTTTTTTACTGACCGGTAACGGGATCGCAACCCTCGGTGTCGCACCCACACCGCGCTCAGCCAGTGAGCCGGAACCGGTCTCCACATGGGATCCGAACCCTCGGCGGGAGCGCTGCCACGCTCCCAAGCGGCGCACTCTCCAGTGCACCACCGGGCCGGCCCTTCAGTGCTTGTTTCTAATACAACAATAGTTTAGGGGAGGGGAAGGATCATGCTATATTTCTTAGCCATTCACCTTTATCCTGCTGTATGTCTGATGGTGTAGGTGAGGTAATACCAGGCTCCTTTATTTCTGTAATGCCTGCTCTCCAGCTTTTTCCATCCAGACAGGCTGGAGTCACTTCTACAGGTTTAGAAAACAAATCCAGAGCAGAATTGGCAGATTCTATCAAGAATGAAAGGCACACAAAGATTGATTCTAAACTTCTAAGCAAGGTAATTAGATCGTTTCTAAATGTGAATGAATGTAAACATCCAAAACTACAGGGGGTTTGTAGGAGGAGAGCAAACGGACGTGAGTAGGGACAACAAGGCTATATTGAAGAATTCTTCAAAATGTATTTAATTTATTTAAGAAGTAGAAAAAAGTTATTACCTTTACTCTTAAAATTGTGTTGGGGAATAGCGTGAGTAACTGAAGCTGCCATATAATGCAACTCTGCAGACGATGGGACTTCTAGATGATCGCTTTGATGCTCGATAATGCTATCATTTGAAGGCTCCTCTCTGACAGGTAATTCCTGAAGAAGATCATCAGCTTCAATGTCAGTCACTTTTATATAAGTGTGTCCAACCTGAGCCAAAACATGTAAAATCAAAGAGGGTTACATTCTTTTTACTCTATATGGATACTCTGCCAAAAAAAAATGGCTTAATTCTTCATTCTTATTAAAACAATCCAAGAAGAGCTTGTATGAGCCTAACTTAGGGAAAGCTGCAGCAAGTATGTGTTATTGGTCTCAGCTTACAATATTTGGGGCCATAAGACGTCAATTAATTTTTTGACCTTCCTACAAAGACACATGGATGAGATTTTTAACCTCATTTCACCTATGCAGTTGAATAATGTCTGGATGATTCTAATACATTTTAGCACAAAGATATTGTTAAAACTTCTGAATAAAACACAAAGCGAATTTGTTACCATATGAGGTGAAGGAGACAAAGATTTCTCTGATATTCCAGTGGAAAGTCTGAGATTTAGATGCACATCTGGAACCAACAGCTGAGGAACATTTAGAGGTTCATGTTCTGAAAATTAAGAAAAGAAAAATCAGGAATATAAAAAATGTTCGTAGGCGGGTCAGAGTGCAGCGCTGTTTACAACTAGTTGATCACAAGCAGTTACAGATTTCATTGTTCCTTCTCCACTCCCACTGCTTCACTTGGCTGGCCTTAAAACAATAATAATAAAATTAAGAAAAAAATTTTAAATATCTGTAAATAGCTCTATATCATTAACTTTGTAAGAACAAGTTAGCAACAAACAACATAAGATGTATTTCTTGAAAATCTAAGTAGAAGCTTCATGGGTATAAATTAAAGAAAATCCTATTCTATTCTAAGGGCAATTTACTATAGGGTAATTCATAATTGAATGCAGACTGACTATTGCATGAATGATTCACAAGAACAATAAAGAACCTAAAGTATGTCAAAAAATGCTATAATTTCCTATTTCCATTTCAGATATATTACGTCATGTTTGTCTACTTAGGAGAATTTCAATAAAGCCATATTTTAGGAAATTAACGTATAACTTTTTTTACTTTCAATGGTTTCTTGTTATTTATTTATGGTTATTAACAGTTTCACTGAGATATAATTCACATTCTTTAAAAGGGTACTATTCAGTGGTTTTTGGTATATTCACAGAGCCCACAGCTGAATTTTACCACTTAAAATGTTTCAACATCTACATTTCATAGAAGTCATTTACTTGTTATTCAACAGTAAAATAAACAGGCCTGTCATAGTAGGTCAGCAGACAGTTTAACTCTGTGTCTTTTGTTCTAGGACTCTAATTTTATTTTCTGGTGTTTACTTTTTTTTTTTTTCCTTTTCGTCTTTTTTCGTGTCCGGCAACGGATCGCAACCCTCAGTGTCGCGCCCGCACCGGACCGGGACCGGCAACGGGATCGCAACCCTCGGTGTTGCTCCCACACCTCGCTCAGCCAGTGAGTGGCAACCGGTCTGTATGTGGGATCCTAACCCTCGGCGGGAGTGCCACCGCGCTCCCAAGCGGCGCACTGTAGCAGTGCGCCACCGGGCCGGCCCCCTGGTGTTTACTTTTTTAATTTTTTAATTTTTTACTTTTTCTGGCAGCTGGCTGGTATAGGAATCAAACCCAGGACGCTGGTGTTATTAGCACCACTCTCTAACCAACTGAACTAACTGGCCAGCCCCATTTTATTTTTATTACAGCATTACTTTCAAATTTCATATGCAAAGTATAACTCACTGTCATATTCAATACTAAAAACTTGCTACTAAGGCTTACTTTAAACCACAAAATAACCAAAAATCTAGAAAAAAGGAAAACGAAAATATTTCAATTTTAATTCTATCTCTGTTAAGTCAATTCACTGACTTAACTGCTTTTTTTTGTGTGGGTGATGGTGACCAGCTTTGGCATCCTGCATACATAATCTTCAGTAAGTCAAACTTTTTAGTAAATGAAACCTTTTTTTCAGAAAAAAAAGAAAGAAATCATACCTGATGTGGAAGAAGTGATTTGTTCATTCTTCCCATGTTCAGAAGCAATTTCTTGGGAAGCAGATTCCTTATCTTGTAGTAAATTAGAGGATTTGAGGAAAACAAACAAACAAAAATTTCACAAACAGAAGAAAAAACTAAATATATGAATGCAGATAATTAGATATTGTGCATAAAAGGTGGTAGAAAAGTAGACTGGCAATTTAACTTTTAAATAATATAATTTCAGTTTTTATTTTTTCTATCCTGGGCCTTCCTCTGGATGAATAACAGACTCCTAGCAAATAGCCTGCCAACAGCAGCAGTAGCAGCAAAGGCAAAGTACCTCCCAGGCTTTATCAAAGACATGCTCAAATAAAGAACATTTAAGAATATTTCTCAAATGCACACTCATCATTTACAGCAAAAAAAATTTACACATGCTCAATCTCATTCAGAAACACAAATTAAAATAATGACTTTCAAAGTTAAAAAGGTTAGCTAAACCACAGTAATGACAAAAAAAGGTTCTTATGAAGGAAGATACTCACTGAATCATTATTTATAGGAGAAAAAAACTGGAAACTACCTAATGCATCCAACAGTAAAAAATTAGTTAAATATTTTATGGTACAGCTAGAAGAAGGAATATGCTAACACTACTTTTTTGATGACACTGAAATGTTTGGCATAAGTAGAAAGCAAAGTGAAATGAAAAGCACGCAAAATACAGGTATCCTTGTCATACAAATCTAATCTACTTCTGAAAATATGTTGGATAGATGAATTTTCAGAAACCAGGAGACGTTATCGCATTATTTAAAGTGAGGGGAAAAAAAGGCGGCCCAGCCCATCCAATTTTTCCAAACATCATTAAACAATTCTTTTTTTTTTTTTTTGTCCTTTTTGAGACCGGCCACACCGCGCTCAGCCAGTGAGCACTGTGAGCACACTGGTCATCCCTATACAGGATCCGAACCCGTGGCGGGAGCTCTGCTGTGCTCCCAGAGCCGCACTCGGGGCTCAGCCCTAAACAATTCTTAAATACCTAAATAACAACCCATCAAGGATTACTATATAATATAAAGCATTTTAAAATCACTTCCTACTATTCATTTAATTCATTAGTTTGCATGCAATAATATATCAGATAGGAACTATCTTCAACACTCCAGCAAACATGTACTATGATGCAAAAAACCAATGAAATATGTTAAAGATACACTCTAATTTGCAAACATCCCAAGGTAACTGGAAAAAAAAAATAATGCTCGGATCCATTAAACTCTCAGGAAAAGCCAGGGAAGATAGCAATAAAATCTGATGATGAGAGTTCAAATAGTAAAGGAGGACAACTATACTATAAACGGTGTCTAAGACTGAAAGAAAAAAACAATATCAAAATGTTATGAAGTAGTATAATTATGGTTAATTTTGATCTTCTTCATAGCTTGCTAGATTATCCAAATATTCTACAATGATCATATATTATTTTTAAAATAATACTAATAAATATTATTTTATAATAAGATAAAGTTAGAGAGGGTTAGAAAACCATTTACAAGGTTCTGTATATAGTCAAAAGAAACTGTTTACTAAAAATCATAGAAAAGAATTACTATGACACAATGGGCAGAGCACCATAATTAGTCACATTAATGAGAAAGTCTGTCATGCAACATTACAAATAATAGATCCTCCAACACTTATTTCTTCTACTCTTGGACAACACGGTTAAATACCCCTCCCGTGCTAAACCTAACCCTGTCCTCTTCCTAGCTCAACTTTACTAGCCACAGCCCCAGACCTCTCAAGCTTAGGCAATTCCAGCAAAGGCAATTAACAACACAGAGAATCCAAATTCAAAACATTATTTCTGCTAACTTAGGATGTAGTCCATGGCAGTTTTGAACAAAAGTATCTATTATATTTTACATAAGTTACCATAAATTCAATTTCTAAAGTATATACCAGAGTTAGGGAGAAGAATGTGGGATGAGTAACTAACGAGTAACTAATATCACTAATGAAAAATTCCCTTTAAATCATCTCCTTCAAGAAAAAGTCTAGATATCTTAAATATGTCAAAATATATGAATTTTTTTTAAAAGAAAAATAGCATTTTACCTGGGTCTGTATTTGTACTTGCATCTTGACTTCCTTTAGCCTTCTTTCTTACAGAGGCCATGAAATGCAATCCAGCTGAAGTATTCACATCATCTTGTAGCATTTCTTAAACAAAACATTGGAACAATCATTGAGAAGCCAACATATTACTATGAGCCCAGAAGCACAGTTACCTTACTCAAGGCAGGTAAAGTATAGGGTGCTAGGATATTATCAAAATGGACCTTCGGAATGGAGTACTGTGTAAGTTGAACCTCAAAGACATGGTGGAATCAAAACCAAAATTGTGGAGGGCTCTGTTATTTTCAGCCTAGAAACCTAGATATTCTTCTAGCTAATAATGATCCAGTAGAAGCTGTTAAGCTGGTAAGTGATATGGTCAGTTTGAAATTCTAGAAAAAACATCCCCTCTAGCGTGTGGAAAAGTGACTTGAGTGGATAAAATTGAAATTAGGCAATCAGTTAGATGAGGCTGCTATAGTGATTTAAGTAAGTATCTAGTAATGGTGAGGAATGAAAGACAGGATAAATTTAAGAATTACAAAGGAGGTAAAATAAGCAAGAATTGGTTACTGACTGGATGAGAAAGGGAGGGAAAAGGCAGAATTCAGAATAACATGTGTTTTGGAGCTAGGTTGGTACTAACACAAATGAAGATAGAGAACACAGGAGAAAAATCAGTTGGGGCATGTGAGACAATGAATTCAGACCTCACATACTGTACTTGAGGTAATTTCTAACCAAGTGGCAAAGTTCAGCAGGAAATAGAATCAAAGTCCAAGTCTATTATGAGAGTTTGAGTTCAGATGTAGATTTTCCTGGGAGTTCACCCAGGGAGACTAGGTACAATGAGAAAGCATCAATTATAGCAGCACAATAAAAATATATTTGGTCCCAAGGTCCCAGCACAGTTCCTTAGACCTGGAATCTCCCGAGTGAAAGTGTCTTCTGTTATTCATAATGAGCCCCTTTTGGTCATACCTGAGTTTATGCTAATGAGGTAACTCTTGGCAGGCCCCTAGGATAGCTTTAGGATGGGGACTGGCCACCAGTGGAATCAACAAAATGGACTACAGGGTTAAAACTATCAACTGTCTACCCACCCATCCTACCCGCCCTTCTCTGGGGAAGGGACCGGTCTAAAGATTGAGTTAAATCACAATGGACAATGACTTAATCAATAACAGCTATGTACTCAAACTTCAACAAAAATTCTGAAAACAAATAGGATAAGGGGGCTTCTAGGCTGGTGAATATACAGATGTGTTAGGAGAGTGGCCTGCCCAGAGGAGCTGCACACCCACCCCTGCCCTATGCACCTCTTCTACCTGGCTGTTCCTGAGTTGTATCCTTTATAATTAAACTGTAATCATAAATAAAGTGTTTTTCCAAGGTCTGTGAGTCATTCCAGTGAATTACTGAACCTGAGTGGGGAGAGGGATCAAAGGAACCCCCAATTTGTAGACAGCCAAACAAATGCATGTAGCCTGGGTACTGTTTGCGGCTACAGTCTAAGCAGAACAGTTTTGTGTGACTGAGCCCTGAACCTCTGGAATCAGCTAATTCCAGGTAATTACTGTCAGAATCGAGTTGAACTGTAGGACATCCAGTTAGTGTTAGAGAATTGGAGTGTTGTTTGGAATGATTTAACACACACCACTGGAATACTATGCAGTCATTAAAAATAACATTATAGAAACTATCTAGTGGGCCGGCCTGGTGGCGCACTGCTACAGTGCGCTGCTTGGGAGCGCAGCGGCGCTCCCGCCGAGGGTTCGGATCCCACATACAGACCGGTTCCCGCTCACTGGCTGAGCGAGGTGCGGGCGCAGCACCGAGGTTTGCGATCCCGTTGCCGGTCCCGGTCTGGTACGGGCGCGACACTGAGGGTTGCGATCTGTTGCCAGACACGAAAAAAGACAAAAAGGAAAAAAAAAAAAAAAAGAAACTATCTACCTTAATACTAGTATGTGAACACAAGTAAGTTATAAACAAATACAGGAGATAATTACTTTTATTTTATGAATATCCCTACATATATACATTTGCAAATACATATACATATGTGTAGAGACATTCATAAAACAAAGCCTGAAAGAATATTAACACTAGTTATCTCTGGGTAAAAAGATGATGGGAGATTTTAATATTTTTCTTTTTCCCTATTCTTATTTTCTAAATTTTCTCCAATAGTATGTATTACTTTTACAAAGTGAAAAAATAAATTATTAAGAGTGAAAAAGAAAGTGGTTTTAAGACAAGTGAGCAGGAAAGGAGAATACCAGATGATTGAGGAAGCTGAGAGACTGAAGCTAAGCAGGTCAGTTAGGAAATGGCTACTGGCTTAGGTGAACAGTGTCCTGATTCAGGGAAGTAGCATGGAGGAAGGGAGCAAGGATCAGGGTGAGGACTAAGTGAGTGCAGGGGAATAGAAATGAGGGATAAATCAAGGGTCACTTCCAAGGTAAAAATCTGGGCCAATCAACATAATGGTGATATCATTAACAGGAAGATGCCAATTTAAAATTTGAACACATTGAATTTAAGGTGAAAGTAGAAAAGAAAGATGAGAAAGACTACATGTATATATTTGAGTATCAAAAAAAAGTTTAAGAACTAAAGTCATTAGAATGAATGGCCCTGGGCCGACCCTGTGGCTCACTCAGGAGAGTGCGGAGCTGGGAGTGCAGCAGCGCTCCCACCGTGGGTTCGGATCCTATATAGGGATGGCCGGTGCGCTCACTGGCTGAGTGCGGTGTGGGCGACACCAAGCCAAGGGTTGCGATCCCCTTACCGGTCACAAAAACGACAAAAGAAAAAAAAAAAAAGAATGAATGGCTCTACAAGCAAAAGAGTGAGTGAATGTGTGTGTGTGTGTGTGTGAGAGAGAGAGAGAGAGAGAGCACATGCACGCATGTGTGTGTGTGTGTGCATGTGTGTCTGCATGCATGAATTACTGAGGAGAAAGACTTAGAGAATACAAACATTTGACTCAAGAAAAAAATAATTTACTATCTATAAATGAGTTCTCTTTTCTGAACTGATTCCTCAATTTTAAATATACATGTATTTTCTATGATGAATTCAACCCTAGGCACATTCTTCCATCATTTCCTTTTAGACCTTAAATATCTTATTTGAGATTCTAATTAATTGTATTAATCTACTATAAGGGCCTACAAACTTTTTCTGTAACGGGCCAGATAGTAAATATTTTAGTCTTGTGGGCCATGTGGACTATGTTGCAACTACTCCACCCCACTTCAGTGCGAAAGCGATCATAGATAATGCATAAACAAATGGGCACAGCTGTTTCAATAATACTTGATTTACAAAAATAAGTGTGGTCCAGATCTGGCCTGCAAGCCATTGCTTGTCAGCCATTGTTCTACTGGATAACACATCAAAACACATACACACACTCCATCTTGTCACAGGCAACATAAAATAATTTAATCTTTTTATACTGCACATATTTCTAGAAAGCTGTTTTTTAACTCTAAACTTGGACAATACATTATCATGCACATACATACCAAAAGGAATGTCAAAGTCATCCAAAGGCCGGGAACCATGATGTTCTTGTTGTTCCTAAAATGAATTCCCAAACAATCAATCTATGATTGGCTCAAAGACATTTATTATTTTGGAAAAAATATTCAATACCTATGAAAATTGTTGCATTCTTAGGTTCAGGTTCCATTTCTATCATTCTAGGTATAATTATTTATTCTACCAAATTAACTCTACAAAAGAGTTCATGAAATTCCACAAGGCAAACAATAAAAAAAGCATTACCAATTTAATGCAAAGTTACTAAATTGCTATGTGCAATTCTCCACTGCAAACTAGCTTTGATACTCAAATAATACCCTCCTCGCCTGTCAAAATCTTTCAAGGACACAACGAGAATTTTTATAAAGTGCCTCCAGATGTGTTTTTGATAACATACTGAAAGAGCATGCCTTCTAAAAATCCATGTAAACAAAACTATGTTTCTTTTTATTTAATCGGTTTTTGCAAAAATAGCTAAACAGTCACTAAATTTAGAAGGAATGCTTAAAAAGATCTGACTTAAAACATAGGTTACATAACAAACCTATGTTTGGGAAATCTTAGACGCACCTCAGGGATAGATGAAACTGTAATAGAAAAAGCCCAAATAACATACCATAGGTATTAAGATGTCATAGAAAAAAAGAATGATTTCAAATATTAAAAAGTCACAGAGGCAGATGCTCTAAACTGATTGTTGATTTGCCATCGAGTTGCTTTTCACATTCACAACTATATACCTACTGTTCTGTGGAGGGAGGCATCAGGGATTTATGTGTGCTGAATGATCTAAGGATTCTCTTAATCATAATCTGAAGCTGCCAGCAATCAGACTAGATAAACCACAAAGACATACCAAACTCTGTGTACACACAAATCAGGGAAGAATCTATAGTAGTTGTTGTATACCTTGGGTTTCACAAAGATTTCTGAATCATCATTATTAATGATGGAATCCTCTGGTCGGAAAGTTACATTTGGTTTTCTCTTCAGTTTTTCAGATCTTTGTTCTTGCAGGTCCTTCTCAGCTCGTCTTCTTTGCCTGTTAAAAACAACAGAATAAAACATTTTTACTACTAGAGTAACATCAGTTTCTCATTTGTATCATGCCATATAGGGAGACAGTTATCAAAATTATGTTAATAAATTATTTTCAATAGCATTTAAGTAGCAAGATAGTCCACTAGAATACAATCAAATATAAGCAAAAAAATCAAAGAAATGTAAAATTTATTTCTAGTTCTTCTACTATTGAACTATTATTCTGTGTTAGTCACTGGAATCTCAGGACAGGGTTACATCTTTTAGGTGATTTTCAAACTCCTTCCTGCAGATTCAAAGCTGGTGTCAGAAACCCTATCGGATACCTCCATTTGCCTATTTTAAGACATTAAGCACACCTGGTCACCTGAATGAAATCCTGGCAAGGAGGAAAAAGGTCCAGAAAAGTTAAGCAGCAGACTTACTTTGAAGAGGGAGTAATTGGAAAAGATGAAAGGAAGGAACCATTTCTGTAAAGACAGCACTGGTAATGGATTTTACAGTCTGATAAGTGTGAAACTTTAAAAGTATTTTCAAGACTCAGTAATTATCTATCAATCAATACATGTATTGAACATTCATTATGGGTAAAACACTATAGGTGCTCTTCATTAGAAGTCACAGCATTGCTTTTCACATGTACATTTCTTAGTGTCCTGAAACAATTTACATCACCTACTCTCCTGCTTATTATAACAGTCTGGAGAACACATTAAGATGAATAACAGAAAATATTGGTTCAAAGCATTGGAGAGTATATGGAATTCTGTATATCAGATACAAGGGTATTTCAAAAAGTTCATGGAAAGATTCATATTATCTTTTAATTCTATTTTTCCATGAACTTTTTGAAGTATACTCCTCGTATTTGTGCTGGAAAAGATGACTGCTCATCCTAGTAATAAAAACATGTAAAAGAATCATTCAGCTTATGAATTATAGTAAAGAATCCTTAATAAAATGGTAAAAATGATAGTATTTATCTCACAATAAAGGAATTTTCCTCGTTATAGTATGTGCTCAAATGCATGACAGGTGACAAAGAAACAATACACACTTGTGTTTAGGCTAGTAGGTTGAACCAGGTAATTTCCACCTTTATGACTTTATGATTATAAGTAATAATGAACTTGCTGGTACACGATATTATGAAATAAAGTTTCATTTAAAACTCGCCTTTTTTTGCTGTCCTTTCCTTGTCTTACTTCAGATGGTAGTGTTTTGACCTTTAGAAGCTGAAGGTGGCCAGAATCACCTTTTTCAAATAAATTCTGTTTTAGTTTCTGTTGGCTTTGTTTAAATGCAATGAGGTTTTCAAGTGGGATAAGTTCTGGTTTTTTGTACTACAGGAAAGAAACAAAGCATAATTATGAAAAATTACAAATTCAATTATAAAATCTGTAGACAAAAAATTGAGAAAAACATTTGTTCAAATTAAACCAAATTGTGCAAGAGAGAGATCAAATCAAATATAATAAATTGGCTTGGACTGGTAAGATGAGTATCCATATCTTAAAGAATAAGTGATTTTAGAATGCTAAAAGTTTCAGTTGAATCATTCTTCTTCAGAGAAATTAAGCTAAAAGCACTCATCTTCTTAATTTCATTTCAACATTAAAAATCCTTCTTATAATTATAAGTGAAATTATTTAATGCCTAGCATTTAATTTAAAATTATTTGGAACAGAGAAGATGCAGAGGCATGAAGACCATGGATGCAACAGATTAGCAATATACTGATAACCCCTGAAGCAGAGGAATAGGAACTTGGGGGTTCGTTATACCATCCTAATAAAAATTTAATTATTCTCAAAATGTCCACTTTTTCATCTGTTTAATCCTTCCTTCTTCTTCATAATATGTTAAGAAAAGGAGGCATGGTAAGCATTTTTTTAAGGAATAACCATCTCTTTCCCCAGTACCATCTTCAAATCTTAAAACTACACCAGAGAGTGAATTACTAAATTACCTCCCTAAAATGGAACTACTTACCTACAAAAGTAGAACTTAAATAATTTGAATTTCATAAATGAAAGGTTACCCACATAAAGAAGATTCAGTGGGTTTATAAAGCTTCCGTTTTATTACATGCACAACTACTGACAGACCTGGGTCTCTTTACCAGTTTTTACCTGTAACAGATTTGAAGCCAATCAACACACACACACACACACACACACACACACGAATAAGAGTGCCTAGTAATTATATTTCACTTATTTCTTCTCTGACCATAAGAAATATCTATGAAACAGTGCAGTAAATTCTGGTATTAGGGCCGGCCCGTGGCTCACTCGGGAGAGTGCGGTGCTGATAACACCAAGGCCCCGGGTTCGGATCCCACATAGGGATGGCCGGTTCGCTCACTGGCTGAGCGTGGTGCTGACAACACCAAGTCAAGGGTTAAGATCCCCTTACCGGTCATCTTTAAAAAAAAAAAAAAAAAAAAAATTCTGGTATTGATGGACCAGAAAAACCTAAGACATTTAAAATATACAATTATTATTTTAAACAAGATTTTTTAAATGTTATGTTCCTATAACAGAAGCATTATTTCAAAAAAAGAAATGTGCAAGAGCTTTTTATTGAATATATAGTATTTATGGTATGAAAAAAGCTGAACTCTGCTTTTGCATCGCCTAGCAAAAATTCCTCACCATAATTTCTGGGTACAGACATGAATGAAGTAATGATAGTCTTGGGTATTTTCTTTCTTCTGCTACAGTTCTGAAAGGTGTTGAGGGAACTGATGCTCTTGAGGTTGATGAAAATATACAAGGAGGTTTAAGTGGCAGGTATAATGATGGAAGTCCAAAGGAATTCTGAGGAGATATCTCAAGGGGCCCTGACTTAACATCAAACAGTTTTTCTGTTTTCATAAATACTGAGGAGTCCTGTTGAGGTGTCACATTTTCTCGTCCAACATACTGATCCAAGTTCATGTGCTTAGGGATTTCTGTAGTTACAGATTCTTCCCATTTCTTCTGCTCAACTGTTTCGTTTATGGCTTCAGTATCATACTGACTTAGATTCAAATGGGATACTGACGTAGTATGCACTACTCTCTGTGGCAGAGGAGGTTGGAAGGAATCAGATAATCCCCAAGCCTCTCTTGGTTGTGGCAGAGGCCTGAGGGGAACTTGTGGAGCACTTCCTGTATGTAAGGAAAGGGGCCTGATTTCGTGCTTAGACTGAAATTGAAGCAAAGGAAAACCACCACCAGGACTAAAAGTTTTTGCAAGTGGGATAAGTCTAGGTGTCTCCTGAATGGCAGAAGATGTGGACAAAAGGTGGAGGTGAGAATTTCCAGTGGGGGCTGAGGAAAACAAAATGGGTGGTAAGCTTTGAGATATGGGAGTTAGTCTTCTCTTCTGGGGTTGGTCGTCTAATTGACATAAAGGAATATTCTCATGTGGAACATTCTGGAAGAGAAAAAAATATTATGTAAGTTTAGAATATATTACAAATTCCTTATTTGGTAAACGATGTTCTGTATGTTTTGGAGGTGGTGGAATGGAATAACTGCTAAAAAAAAAATTATTTACTCAAATAACAAAAAATCAGCAAGCAATTAAACTACAAGGACATTAATGGTAGTTTTACATGCATTACCTGTAAATTTCCATTATTATTTTGATCAGATTGAATAATTCCTTCATGGCAGTGTGGGCTGTTCTTGCCAGGCTGTCTGGTGTACTCTCCTATGGACTGTGGTTTATTGAAAAATCTCTCCTTAAGATTTCTACTGCTATCTTCAACATCACCACTCCCTCTTATGGGGTTTGATACTTGGCTTTCCCCTAAATGCACAGAATGAGACTGCTGTAGAAGTTGATGTATATCAGGGAGGTTAGCAAAGGATGATCCTACTATTTGCATTAGGCTCATAAAGTTGATCTGTTGCAGCTAGAATAAAACAAAAATTAAACAGGTATCTTAAAATATAATGAAAAAAATCTAAAGAGTCAACAACAATCATTGAGCATTCTACAACAGTCATACCTTATTAGTATCTGTCTGACTCATGAATACTGAGCAAAAGGCAGAGCCAGGAGAGATTTTTTTTTCTTAAGAAGAGAAAAAAAAAGTATAGCTTCCTGTCAACTGGGAATATGAACACTAATTCACAAATGAGACTTGGGACTATCTGTGAACCAATTTATGTAAACTCCTCAGAGATCATAAAGGAGTGACCTGATGGAGTGGGGGTAAGGATAACTAAAGGATTCCCAGAATAGGTGTGTTTTGAACAAGTTTTCAGGAAGGAAAAGAGCAGAAAGTAGCACATAGGTAAAGAGCGAGGAATTCCTTCACAAGGGCTAACTCAATGAAAGACAAAGGCAGGCACCAGTGGTTCCCAAACTTTGCTGCAGATTAGAATCACCTGAGCAGCATTAAAAAGTCCCAATGGCCAGGTCACACGCCATACCAATAACATCCAAATGTTTGGGGATGGGAGCCAGGATCAGTATTTGTTAAGATGACCAGGTGATTTCAATGTGCAGAAAAGCTTGGGAACCAGAAGCAAACATGTTGGCTTAGCTGGAACAGGAGATTTATATCAGGGATGATAAGATAGGCTAGTGTAGTAGTTCCCAAACTTTAACATGCCTCAAAATCATCTGGAGTATTTTTTAAACCACTGTTTGCTGAGCCCCACCACCAGCATTTGTGATTCAAAAGTTCTGGTATGAGGGCCTGAGAACTTGTATTTCTCAGATATAAGTGATGTTGTTGCTACTAGTCCAAGAATCACACACTGAGAACTACTGGACTTGTGAGAGTAAGGTAGGAAAGGAGAGAAGGTAAAGGCTAATAGTGGGGTCTTCCAAGGCCAACAGAAGAATCTGCACATGATAAAACAAACCAATAGGGGAAACACTGCAGGTTAAAATAAAATGTAATTTCCCTTCGGATCCCCACCACCTGCCAGAAAAATAAATTTTAAAAATGTAATTTCCCTTCAATTTTAAAAGAAATACACAGTTAATACAGAAAAAAAAGCAGTGAAGTATAAAAAAGAAAATAAATATCATTCATAATCCTATCCCCAAAGATAACCAGTACAGTATTGACATTTTAGGGTATTTCCTTTCACTCTCTGTATTTTTGAAACAGATTGATATCATATAGTATACAAATTTGCACCTAAAATTTACTGAAGATTTTTATTTAATTTTATCATTACACAACATAAATATTTTTTGTGGCCCTTTACCAATTTCTCCCTATAAATAGGAGAATAATAGTATTAAAATATGTCTGAAGAAGAGCATCCTAGAAAATGCATCTCTAAAGCAATGGAAGTATTAAAGCTAAGAATCTAAGACTGGCTACAGCTATAGAAATAGCAAGTGGCTGTACTGACACAGTGTGGGCAAAAGAATCAAGAGGACACAGTAAAACAGATATGGGTAATGACAGAAGGAAAAGATGACTCTTTGAGACAGTCATTCTTAATCGTTTGTGGGCATAAGAATTATTTGGAAAACTTGTTATATATGCAGGACAGTGACCAGGAAATTCCCCAGGTAATCCATAAAACACTGTTTGAGAAATGTTTCTAAAATTTTAAGCTGGCAGAACAGGTAATATTACTAAACAGAAAAGGGAAAGAAAGGACTAGACAGAAGAAGAATAAAATCAGTTTCAGTAAGTTTCATGGGATAGGTTTTCAAGGGAACCAATATTTTCTGTTATTCATCTTAAAGTATTTTCATCAGGGCTGGTAAGTTCAAAGAGAAAATCACTGCCAAGAATCATCAATATAAAGATGGTATATTACATCACATAAAAGGATATGAATAGACCTCCACTTGACCCTACAAAGGAAAAGAATAGAGCTGGCATAATAATTGCATTTAACAAACATAAATTCCAAGAGAACAGATAAAATGGGAATATTTAATAAATAGAATATAGAGAATGCTTTATTAAAATTATAAGAAGTGTAAAATAAGTCATTGCTGTATATCACAATAAAGTTTCAAATGCAAATGATGTTTTAATAAAAGAGAATATATGGATTTACTTAAAGCAAGTGTCAAGTTCTTCAGGTGGCTGAGACCAAATCTAATCAATAAGAGCATAAAAATTAATATTTCAGGATCCAAAATATACACAAATTATATATTTACTATTAAAAATTGTTAATAGTAACAAACATCATCTTTTCACAAATCTAACTGCTGGCATAATTCAAGCATTGAATTCTCTCATTTTTTCAGGGTTCTTTATTTCAGTTTAAGAAAATAAGTTAAGCAACTATTCAGTTTCTCTTTTTATTTGTACATATATCCATATTTACAAATGAATTTAAAACTTATACATGTACAACAATATTAATAGCAATAATATTAATAATGAAATTCATAATAAAACAATTCACCGATCATTTACCAAGTGCTAAGTGCTTCATGTACAATTGACTTCCCTAATACTACAATTAAACTATGATAGACATAGTATTATCTCTCATTTTCTACCACTTCAAAGGAAAAATGTCAACTTATAGTGGTCATTTTGTGAATCAACAGCATTTCTAAAGTTATAATCTCAGCTTTTTCATAAAGTATCTAAAGTAATTGTAAAAGTATTTGTGTCCGGGGCTGGCCCGGTGGCACACTGGATGGTGCGCCGCTTGGGAAGTGCGGGGGTGCTCCCACCCGAGGGTTCGGATCCCGTATACAGACCGGTTCCCGCTCACTGGCTGAGCGAGGCGCGGGGGCAGCACCGAGGGTTGCAATCCCGTTGCCGGTCCCCGGTCCGGTACGGGGGCAACACTGAGGGTTGCGATCCGTTGCCGGACACGGAAAAAGACAAAAAAGACAAAAAAAAAAAAGGATATGAATGTGAACATAGAACAAATGCATAGAGGATTAGACGAGGGAAATTAATGTTTCAAGAATAAAAAAGGGAAGAGAAATAATTAAAAATTGTTAGTAGATGAAGAAAAGGAAAACCAGGTGAGAAAAAGATGATGGAAGTCAAAGTGAACAATAATTTGAAATGCAGCTGACAGTTTCAACCCAAGCAAAAATTTGATCTGTGGATAAGAAATTTAACATGACAGGTTGGGTTAGAAAATAAACTTTGGCAGGCCGGCCCGTGGCTCACTCGGGAGAGTGTGGTGCTGATAATACCAAAGCCACGGGTTCGGATCCCATATAGGGATGGCCAGTTAGCTCACGGGGTGAGCGTGGTGCTGACAACACCAAGTCAAGGGTTAAGATCCCCTTACCGGTCATCTTTTAAAAAAAAATAAAATAAGGGCCGAGCCCGTGGCGCACTCGGGAGAGTGTGGCGCTGGGAGCGCAGCAGCGCTCCCGCCACGGGTTCGGATCCTATATAGGGATGGCCCCGGTGCGCTCACTGGCTGAGCATGGTGCAACCGTTCACAAAAAAAATAAAATAAAATAAAATAAACTTTGCGGACTTTTGTGAAGGAGGCTGCTGGTCTGATCACCCCACCCCACCCCCCACCTCAGGTCTGTGAGCAGCGCTGCATCCCAAAAAGTTCAACAAAAAAAAAGTGATTATGAGAAGTAGGTAGCTCAGCCTAGACTTCTGGCCCTAGACTTATGAACTTTTGAACGACAAATGAAGAGTGCCCAAATTAGAGAAATGCCTGAAATTTAATGTTAACTGGTCCATTTCTGGAAGTTTGTTAATATTTTAAAACCCTATACACATCAGGTTGTAGATTTACTTACTTATATAGAGATGTGCTCACCTGAACTAATTTAAACATTTCATCTCGGAGCATCTGCCTAACAGAATCTGAAGAATCTGGTATTTCGGCATTGTGTTCATTTCTCTGGGTCTTCTGAGGTGTTGGAACAGGTGTTTGTGAAGCAACATTGATGCCATTTGATACCAGAGGAGGAACTGAGGAAGACTGATCTTTAAATGCAGAAATCTGTGCGCTATGTGGAAGCATTTAAATAAAAAACACACATTAGTCAACAAAAAACAAATTGGATGTCTATGATCTAAATACTTTGATTCCACTTTTTTCTTCAAATGTAAAGGTTATTCTGGTAGTTTTCAGGAAATTTAAACGCTAAAGCCTATCTCTAGTACCCATCAGCCACCAGACACATGTGTCATCAGCCCAATTTTTCATCTGAATGCTTTTATAAAGGGACATATATCGTCTAGTCAGCAATGGTCCCCTCCCTATAGTGTTACAACCCAGAAAAGTTCATGCACTTATTTTGCTTGCCTGGTCCCTGTAGGCATCTGAATTTGAGACCAGTATAATTATTCTGATAACTGTACAGACTTTGTAATTTGGCTTAGGAATAAGTTTTTTGACTAAAATTAATGATCCAGAATAGAAGTAAGAAAACTGGAAAAAGAATGGGTTAAAAAATGTTTAATTCTAGAGCTGGTAGAGCAAACTACTGCTGATCATCATTAAATGTGAAACAACAGTATTGTGAACATTTCATTTCCAAACAAACCAGTTTACAACTAAACCCTAACAAAAAATGCTTACTTAGAAATAAAAATAAAAGATCAAAGCAAGTTCTTTTACTTTTTTTTTTTTTTTCCTTTTTTGTCTCTTTTTCGTGACCGGTAATGGGATCGCAACCCACGGTGTCACGCCCGTACCGCGACTGGCAATGGGATCGCAACCCTCGGTGTCGCGCCCGCACCGCACTCAGCCAGTGAGCAGACCGGTCTCTATATGGGATCTGAACCCTCGGCGGGAGCGCCACCGCGCTCCCAAGCGCCACACTCTACCGAGTGCACCACTGGGCCGGCCCTTTTACTTTTTTTTTAAACAAAATGATTGTTGGGGGATGATTCCTTAAATGTAGCAGGTATTCAATGTTTTCTAGCAAATAAATTTCATAAACTAAATAAGGGAGCAGGCAATTATAATATTCAAATAAAATGATCATTGTTTTCAAAAAGAAAAAACCATATCAAACTACATTTAGATTTATTTGGATGTACACTTAGTCCCTTTCAGCAATATTTACCTTTTATCAAGCATCTAATATGCTCAATAACAGAACTTTATTTGGCAAATCCATGGAAAACTGGCAATATAACGGATCGCCTATTTTAAGACAACTGTATTGGGCTTTTCTTTCAACAGTAGTAAGATTGATTCTAATTATGCACAATTTTTTAGAAGTAAAGCTGTGCTATTCTTCCTATTTCAGCAAGATTCCTAAACACTAAGCACTCTATTCGAACTCTATAAAAAGAACTGGATGAATCTGTTCTATGAGAGAATTAAAACTATTTCGAATGCTATTAGAAATCAGTTAGAAGCTGAAAATGAGCAACAACTCTGTCTTTCAGTACTATAGCCACTACTTTTTTTTCAGAAAAGACTGTTTTAACATAGTTCCTGTACGTCTTTAAAACACAGGTTAGCAGAAACTACATTCAATAATTAACTTAAATATGTCAGAAATGTGTGCCTATGTTGCTCTTTCAATGATTCATGTTGGCTTCATTTATTCTCTTAGTTTTTAGTCAAAACGCTTACTGATTATTTCAAAATGGTACAATAGGCAAAAATTCTTACCCAGAAATTTCTGAACTTGTATCTACACAAAATGACTGAGGAATGGTATATTCAGAATCTGAAGAGTCTTCGATCATACTATAAACAAAAATTAATGATTGATTAGGAAGTAAGATTTTCTTTTCATCATCTAAGGTTACAGGTGATCTAAAGCCCAGCCATCTAAGTCTAAACATCCTCTAATCCTCTGTAATGCTCAGCTCATAATTACAATCTGTTTACATCTGTCTCCATAGCAATTCATAATGGATTCAAACAAAAGCAAAGAATGTGTCTGGATTTTTTAAAACACAACTTAAACACTGCTGACTGCTCAGTAACAAAAACAATAGAATTAAAATGAAGTGACATGAGAGGTTAGCTGGGACCCAAATTTCACCTATAGAAGAGGCAGACACTTCGCTGAGAACACTAAAGAGCCCATTACCACATGTGAAACTGTGAAGACTAGTTTCTATAAATAGGAATATCCATATTACTTGGAAAGGCACATGACATTAAATATATTATTTTGTTGATTATCCACAGAAAAACTAAACAAAATTCGTGTATTGAAAAGAGGAAAAAAATTGAATTATGTTGTCTCTCTTATCCAAGGTAATTCTAAAAACTTCTAAAATTCTAAAAATTAAGAAATCATGTCCATACTGCAACACATGAAAACTACCTTCAGCTCCCCTTGAATCAATAATAAGCCAGCCAGCAGACTGCGTATGTATCACAACCCTAAGGGATAGTGTGTGCAGTAATCATGCCACAACAGTGAAAGATTATATATGTACACACACACACACACACACACACTATAATTCATAATGGTTCTTTATTTGATTCAATAAAAATGGAATCAGTATGGAAAGGTGGTTCCTAATTAGCAGCAAAATAAACTTTGGTCTATTTACAGCAGTATTTTATTTTGATAAGGCTGATAGTTATGACAGAACAAGTCATTTTAGACAACATTATTTATTTCACTCTACTAAGACTTATTAGAAGTGTAATATTACCAAAAATCATTTTTCAACACAGCTATAAATTAAAGTTACAATTTCACCAGAAACACAATTCCATCATAAATATGTGGAATTTAAGGAATTATAAGGAAAAAAAAAGCTGAAAGCTTCACTGACGTAAACAAGTCGGTTATAATCTTTTCTGTACTTTTTTGCCCTTACCCTTTCTGTTCAGTCGATTTCTTCTCCCTATTTGTCTCTAATGGTTCTTCCCTTGGACAACAAACCTTTTCTGTGGAATGCTATTGAAACAGTACCCAAAAAGGAAAGAGGTAAAACAAATAGGTATTACTGTCTTAGGTAATTCAGAGTTTCACATTAGCCATTTGCCCAGAGTAACAACAGTCTCAAAGCAAGTGAGAAATCACACACTAAAATGTAGGCCCAGTTCCAATATGACCAGATCTTTATACTGTGTGAATTGCCTTTGGCCCATCACCCAGTTTGAGCATGTTAAGATAAAAAGACAAGATGATGTCAGCGGACTAACCCTGTAAATTACACCCATCACTGCATGGCTATTAAATACTCTATGAAAAAAACTAGAAAATCAAGAAAACCCAATCCTTTCTAAAAGAATTATCACAATAATTGGAAATGTCTATGTCCCACCTGGAAATTCGGTGTATAGAGTTCTGAGAAAACAAATAAGAAAAAAAAGTGCACATATGTACAAAAACTAAATACTACAGCTGAATTATACTTTTTAAATAAAGAACATCCTCACCACTCTTGATTAATTGTTAAAGCAGTTTATGAAATGAAAATTTCATTGCCTGAAATTATGGGACATGTTACTAATAGTAGAATTTCTGTGAAAGAAAAATGCTGCCTGGCACGGCTATGTTATACAATCCATAATGCACTTTTTAAGAGGTAATAGCCTCACTCTGATGTATATAATAACGACAAATAAAAACACATAGGTATAATTTAAATACTAGACAAAATAAAAGCAAATAATTTTATCCACTATTTATCAACTTACTTCTTCTAACTGCTGTGGTAAAGTCAGCATGCAAATGGCAATATTGGGACTTTTGAGACTTTCAACAGGTCCTTTGGCATCTTCTAGAGGGAAACAAAAGAGGAAGAGAAAACTGACCATTTGAAAAAGTCTACTGACTTTTTAGACGATTCAGGGAATACTACAGGAAACAAGTATAATGACAAACATTTTCTTTTTCTTTTTTTTTTTTCCTTTAAATTTTTATTTTGTCAATATACAATGTGGTTGATTATTATGGCCCATCACCAAAACTTCCCTCCCTCCTCCCTCTCCCCCCCCCCACCCAAGAATGTCCTTTCCGTTTGCTTGTTGTAACAACTTCAAAAAAATTGTAGTTGTTATATCTTCTTCCCCCCCTCCCCCGGTTTGTGTGTGTGTGTGTGTGTGTGTGTGTGAGTGTCACCCCAGTTAGGATGGCCAAAATCCAAAAGACGCTGAAAGATAAATGCTGGCATGGTTGCGGAGAAAAAGGAACTCTCATACATTGTTGGTGGGAATGCAAAATGGTGCAACCCCTATGGAAAATGGTTTGGAGGTTCCTCAAACAGCTGAAGATAGATCTACCATACGACCCAGCTATCCCACTGCCTTAACGGGATCGCAACCCTCGGTGTCGCGCCCGCACCACGCTCAACCAGTGAGTGGACCAGTATCTATATGGGATCCGAACCCTCGGCGGGAGCGCTGCTGCACTCCCATGCAGCGCACTCCACCAAGTGCGCCACCGGGCTGGCTCTTCATTCGTTTTTATAGCTGAGTAGTATTCCATTGTGTAAATATACCACATTTTCCGTATCCACTCATCCGATGATGGACATTTGGGCTGATTCCAGCTCTTGGCTATTGTGAAGAGTGCTGCAATGAACATTGGGAAACAAGTATACCTTCGACTTGATGATTTCCATTCCTTTGGATATATTCCCAGCAGTGGGATTTGGGCTTGTTCCAACTCTTGGCTATTGTAAAGAGTGCTGCAATGAACATTGGGGAACATGTATATCTTTGACTTGATGATTTCCATTCCTCTGGGTATACTCCCAGCAGTGGGATAGCTGGGACATATGGTAGATCTATCTGCAATTGTTTGAGGAACCTCCATACCATTTTCCATAGAGGCTGCACCATTTTGCAGTCCCACCAACAATGTATGAGAGTTCCTTTTTCTCCGCAACCTCGCCAGCATTTATCGTTCAGAGTCTTTTGGATTTTAGCCATCCTAACTGGGGTGAGATGGTATCTCAGTGTAGTTTTGATTTGCATTTCCCGGATGCTGAGTGATGTTGAGCATTTTTTCATATGTTTGTTGGCCATTTGTATATCTTCCTTAGAGAAATGTCTATTTAGTTCTTTTGCCCATTTTTTAATTGGGTTGCTTGTTTTTTTCTTGTAAAGTTGTTTGAGTTCCTTGTATATTCTGGATATTAATCCTTTGTCGGATGTATATATCTATCCTCCTTACAAAAATATTTTTTAAAAACATCTGGAAATAATTCCCTTTTCATCAAGTAAATCTCAGATGAGCCTTAAAAGGGCTTATATCAGTATGTATAACTCCATAAAATTCTGAGAGTTTCTGTTTTAAGAAAGACTGCCAGCAAGAGGTTCATAGAGTTGGTTCACAGAAATCAGGAGACTCATAATCATTACATAAGCAGGGCAAGAGGCCCAATAATTGTAAAAGAGCTACCAACATAAAAATATGTTAGGTCATCTTGGTTTTATTAAAAATCAAGGTTACAGGTTAATACATTCAATACTTCATAAATATTACATTCTCTTTTAATTTTTGGTCTTAGGCTATTTTAAAAATACTAACTTAAATATAAGACTAAATAAGTTATCTCAGATACCATTTATCAAATTAATAAAGCCAAAGAAAAAGATCATTGAAATGTACTGACCTTCACACTCTGATATGTGTATATCCATTTCCTTCTGTGTATATGTTTCTACTTCTAAAAGATCTTCATCGATATCTATGAATTCTTTTTCAGTATTATAGGTGATGGAAATAATATCATTGATTTCTCTTATTTCAAGATTTTTTGCTTCACTTGGCATTCTATTGCTGAAAATGGACAAAGACCATATGATTATCTCAATAGATGCTGAAAAAGCATTTGACAAAATTCAACATTCCTTCATGATAAAGACTCTCAACAAATTAGGTATAGAAGGAAAATATCTTAACACAATAAAAGCCATTTATGACAAGCCCACTGCCAGTATTACTCTGAATGGGGAAAAACTGAAGGCCTTCCCCTTAAGGAAAGGAAGAAGACAAGGATATCTACTCTCGCCACTTCTATTCAACATAGTACTGGAGGTACTAGCTAGAGCAATCAGGCAAGAGAAAGAAATAAAGAGAATCCAGATTGGAGAAGATGAAGTCAAACCTTCCCTATTTGCAGATGACATGATACTATATACAGAAAAACCTAAAGACTATCAAAAAACTCCTAGAGCTGGTTAATAACTTCAGTAATGTTGCAGGATACAAAATAAATACCCAGAAATCAGTAGCATTTATGTACTCAAATGATGAATTAACAGAAAGAGAAATAAAAAAAGTAAGCCCATTTACAATCATCACCAAAAAAATATGATACGTAGGGATCAATTTAACCAAGGAGGTTAAAGACCTCTATAATGAGAATTATAAACCTCTTCTGAAAGAAATTAAAAAAGACACAAAAAGATGGAAAGGTATTCCATGCTCTTGGAGTGGAAGAATTAACATTGTGAAAATGTCTATACTATCCAAAGCAATCTACAGATTCAATACAATCCCCATCAAAATACCAATGACATTCTTCACAGAAATGGAAAGAACAATCTTACCTTTCATATGGAAAAACAAAAGACCCCAAATAGCCAAAGCAATCCTGAGTAAAAAAAACAAAGCCAGAGGCATAACTCTGCCTGACTTCAAATTATACTACAAAGCTGTTGTAACCAAAACAGCATGGTACTGGTACAAAAATAGACATTCAGACCAATGGAGTAGAATAGAGAACTCAGAAATCACTCCTCAAGCTTATAGCCATCTGATATTAGAGAAAGGCAACAAAAATCTAAATTGGGGAAAAGATTGCCTCTTCAACAAGTGGTGCTGGGAAAACTGGATATCTATATGCAGAAGAATGAAACTAAGTATGCATCTCTCACCATACACTAAAATCAACTCAAAATGGATTAAAGACCTAGGTATTAAGACCCGAAAGTGTAAAATTACTAAGGGAAAATATAGGTGAAACACTTCAGCAGTTAGGTCTTGGCACAGGCTTTATGAACATGAGCCCAAAAGCACAAGCAGCAAAAGAAAAAATAAACAAATGGGACACTATCAAACTAAAAAGTTTCTGCACAGCAAAAGAAACAATCAACAGAGTGAAAAGACAATCTACAGAGTGGAAGAAAATTTTTGCCAACTATGCATCTAACAAGGGACTAATATCCAGAAAATACATAGTACTCAAGCAATTATACAGTAAAAAAAATAAATGACCCAATTAAAAAATGGGCAAAGGAACTGAATAGACATTTTTCAAAGGAAGACATACAAATGGCCAACAGATACATGAAAAAATGCTCAACATCACTAGTCATCAGGGAAATGCAAATTAAAACCACATTGAGATACCACCTCACTCCAGTTAGACTGGCTATGATCAAAAAGATGGTAAATAACAAATGCTGGAGAGGATGTGGAGAGAAGGGAACACTACTGCACTGTTGGTGGGAATGTAAATTAGGTCAACCACTTTGGAAAATGATTTCGAGGTTTCTCAAACAACTACATATAGATCTTCCATATAATCCAGCAATTCCTCTTCTGGGTATATATCTAAAGGAATGGAAATCATCATGTCGAGGAGATACATGCACTCCCATGTTTACTGCAGCTCTGTTTACAATAGCCAAGATATGGAACAACCTAAATGTCCATTAATAGATGATTGGATAAGGAAACTTTGGTATATATACACTATGGAATACTACTCTGCCATAAAAAAGAATAAAATACTCCCATTTGCAACAACATGGATGAATCTGGAGAAACTTATGTTGAGTGAAACAAGCAAAGCGCAGAGGGATAAGTACAGCATGTGCTCACTCATATGTGGGAACTAAGAGAGAAAGGAAGGCAGGAAAGAAAGACCACAGTAGTGCTGTGATTCAACAGAGGGAGGGAACATTGATAGGGCTACAAATTGGAGTTGAGGGGAGGGGGGGAAGGGGAGGGAGGTTGGGGGATAATTGGAAGGGGACAAAGGGTACAAAAGTAATTTCTGGTAATGGGTATGACCCCAACATGAATCTGGCCCCCACATCATGGGCAGGAGGGGGAACAATCAGCTTTGTATCTCATGAATATTTGAAATAAATAAATAAATAAATAAATAAATAAGAAAATGCAGCAAATATAATTACAACTCAAAGAATGAACTTTGTTTTCATATTTATAAACTGATGGAATTTGGATGTGTTGTCCCCTCCAAAACTCATGTGGAAATTTGATCTCCAATGTGGCAGTGTTGGAAACTGATTGAGTCATGAAGGTGGATCCCTCATGAATGGATTAATGCTCTCTCTGGGGGACGAGGGGTAGTGAGTGGGTTCTCTCTCAATTAGTTCCCGCGAGAGCTCATTGCTTAAAAAGACGCTGGCACGTTCTCTCTCTCTTGCTTCCTCTCTCTTGCTTCCTCTCACCATGTGATCTGTTTGTACCTGCTGGCTGGCTGCCACTTTCCGCCATAAGTAGAAACAGCCTGAGGCCCGTGCCAGATGCAGCTGTCCCAGAATCATAAGCCAAATAAACCTCTGTTCTTTATAAATTACCCAGTTTCAGGTATTCTGTTACAGCAACACAAAATGGACTAAAACATAAACACTTTTTTTTTTTTTTAAAGATGACCGGTAAGGGGATCTTAACCCTTGACTTGGTGTTGTCAGCACCACGCTCAGGCAGTGAGTGAACCGGCCATCCCTATATGGGATCCGAACCCGTGGCCTTGGTGTTATCAGCACCGCACTCTACCGAGTGAGCCACAGGCCGGCCCATAAACACTTTTTTTTCAAACTATTTCTGGTACATAGCAGAAGTTCAGTAAAAGGTTCTTCAATGAATGACTGAAATCCTAGTTTTTATTTACTTAAAAGATTAGAATAATTTCAACTTAACTAAAATTACCAGCCTCACCTTACAAAAAAATCTTCATACTATAAGGGCTTTTGCCTTAGTATTCAAAGATATATTACTCCTAGTATTGCTTCATATGTGAAAAGGGATGAAAAGATTAGCTCAACTTCCTCTGACATGGAAAATAAATTAATATAATAAAGGGATCTCTCAGGCTGAATTAGCTCCTCTCTCGGAAGATACAAGCTGGAATTGTTAAAGCAGTTCAGAAAGCTCACTTCCTGTTCCTCTAGTTCAAAGAAATGTTCATTCCTTTAATATCAAAGGTTCAATTCTTTCCTGTAAGCCCAGGAATCATCAAACCAGGTATCTTCTATTGAAAAGGAGGGTATAATCAGCAACTTACTTGAAGATACTTTGACAGTATCCATTCTGATCATTTCGTTCCTCAGTTCCACCTTGAGTTGCTAGTGCAACTGGACAGCCAGCATCTGTTTCACTCTCCCTCTCAATATTGGGTCCAATCTGAGGCCCAGTGTAATGATTATCTAGCACCTAAAACAAACCATTTATATATTTAATATTCATAATTGAACCCATTATTTTTCACCGTATTTTAAAATTATTCATACTTTCTAAAGAACTTCTCGTGATTCTCATGTTCATTTCTCAAGTATTTACTGCATTTCTACAATTCAGTATTGCTGATGCAAAAATGATCTGAGTCTTTATTCTACCTGGAAAAAGCAAATCTGACCACCTAGACAGTATTCAAAAGAAATCATCCTGTACCAGCCAGCCATCATAAAAAAAGAAATCACCCTTACAAATTTGTAAGATATATCATCATTGTTTTAGGGCCACAAAACAATGGCTGTAAAAATATAATGTTCTCATTTCATTCTCTTTGCTATTATGAAGACATTTAGTGGTTCTTTCAAAATGACACAGTAAACAAAAATACAAGCAGCTAAAAGTACAGGTACAACGTACTTTTGTCTCACTTAGAAATTCCCATATGCACTATCTAGAAATACAAATTTCAAGGATGATGTATTATATCACAGTATCATATAAACTGTATACTTCAGGATAACTGAAATTGATCTCGGACAAAAGAAAAAAAACGTAATACTACAAAATAAAACATTCTCTCTCTCTCTCTCTCTCTCTCTCTCTCTCTCTCTCTCTCACACACACACACACACACACACACACACACACACACACACACACACACACATACACATTTACACCGTTCAATCTAGAATAAACTATTTTAGAATGAAGGTACTTGCCACTGACTAGAGAAAAGAAAAGAATAGCTAATAAGCACTATCTCCTCTACGGACGCCCACTGGACTTTTTAGGTTTGGTTCTCCAACCTCTTCTGGCCTGAGAGTATAAGGAAAAATGCCCCTATAATGCATTTAATGAGATACTAGTAATAAAAACTGGACAGCTATCTAGGCCTTTTTCAAATGAAACTAGAAAGAAAAGTATAAATGTAATACCACTTGCAATATCATAATTATCTCTTTCCCTTTTTATTTTTATAAACACACATAAAACTGCAAAACCTCACAGCCTCTCTGAAAGCACTTTCACCTTCACTATTTTTAAGAAGAAATTGCTTAAAGGAAAAAAAAATCATTAGGTTATAACAGATTATAAATAAACATGTCATTAATTTTCCATTACTTGGTGATTCTTTAATATATGAAAAAATATAAACGTAGTTTTTGTCTGAAATGAGAGTTTTCATTTGTATGTAATAAACAATTGATGTGCGTACCTTAATAATGTCATTTTTTGCCTTGTATGTAGCAAAATAGGGTTGTTTCAAAAGCCATAACGATGTAAGAATGGCAGCTGTAGTGGTCTTTACCCGAATTACTGGACTGTACTCACAGGATGACTCACTTACACCAGAATCACAGAGTAGTCTTCTATCAGACCATCTTATCATCCATTCCAGCAGTCTTCCTACACTGCCAAATGTGTTATTCAGTGCTAGAGGAAGATCTTCTTGAGGGTTAATATCATTACACTGAATTGCTGTGAAAATACATCTTCTAGTTTTAATGGACTTGGGAGTCCAAAAAATGTGGTTTGATGATCTCTGGGTTAGAGGTTTCTCTCGATTGTCACCTTGTTTTCTGTAAATGGACTTTTGTTTTAAATCAAACAATCCACTCTTTCCTTCATTTTTACTCACTTCATTCAAAGAGTTCTCTAAAAAAGGTCTGATCCCTTGATTAACCAGTACTGAAGCTGAAAGTGCCTGGTTTTCTAAATTTATGGCACATTCATCATTTAAAGAGGATGATTTTTCAGATTCATATGACTCAGAAGCAACAACAAAGCAAGAGCCAGCTCTAAACACATTCTGGCTTTTGGTTCCGCCCTGACGTCGTTTCAATGTTGTATGCACATCAAAAAGTAAAGAATTAAGTTCATGTTCTCTAAGCTGTCCAGAAAAGCTCGTTAGAAATGGAATGCCAGGATCCCTGGAACTAAGCAGGTCTCTTTCAAGAACATAACTCAAGAAGAGATCAAGGAATTTAATATATTCATCATCATCACGTTCAAATTCCCAAACACCTACTACAGGAAGGGCATTTTGTAATAACTTTTCACGATCTTTATTTTCAGGGTTTTCTTTCTGATTATATATTTTCTTTTTATCACTGGGCTTCCCAGTCAATGTTAATTCCATGTGATTTGAAGCATTTCTACAGGAAAAAAAAGTGAAAAAGACAAAATTAAAGATCACTTAATCACTAAAACTGATCTTAGAACTGACATTAAAAATTCTCTCCACTGATTAAACTGGATACTTTTTTTTTGTGCCTCAATTACCTATCTTTCAAATGAGGGGCTTGGATTGAAAGGTTTCTAAGTGTTCTCAAGAGTGGAAAATTCTACAAAGTCAAAGAGTAAAAGCATAACACATTAGTATCAAAAATATGAAAATTTGTATTCAAAAGAGATAAAAATGTGTTCACAGAAATTTCACTATAAAATATGAATGTTTTTACAGGGAGTAAAATAATGGTCCTCTAACAGATCAGAATTTTGGAATACAAAGTGAATAAAAAATCACAAGTCACAAACCTTAATTTAGGGTTTCTTGTCTTTCTCCTGCGTCTGCCCCTTTTGGCTCCCCACATACTACATGCAACAAGCACGACTGCCCTTTTTTGTTTTACCACACAAAAGTTGGGAACTTTTTCTAAGCACTTTTAGCTGCTATGAACTGCTGGGCAGGCACCTGCTGCCAACCACAATTACATTTAAATATGTTTCTCTTTTTTTACGCAAGTGGTTCTATCTATCTATCTATCTATCTTATCTATCTATCTTATCTATCTATCTATCTATCTATCTATCTATCTATCTATCTATCTATCTATCTATCTATCTACCTACCTACCTACCTACCAATCTATCTATTTACTTATTGGCAGCTGGCCAGTATGGGGATCTGAACCCTTGACCTTGATGTTACAAGACTGCATTCTAACCATTAAGTCTGTTTCTTTTCAATCTGGTCCTTAGGGGAGAACACAGATGCTTAGTTCCCTCAATAAGAGGTGTTAGGTACCTGGGCTGAAGTCATCACACCTCCTATTGAGAATGCACAATAAGCAGCCTTCAGGGTATTCCCACGCTAACATTTAAGCATACTTGTTTTGTGAAACAAGCACATAATTTAAAATGTTATTAGATATGTTTTAAGCAGATGTTTGAAGTAAATGTGATTATTTCACTTAAGCAAGATTACTGTTGATTATACAGTCTTTAACTCATGAGAAGTATAAAATGCATTGCAGATACTGGAATTATAAAGAAAAAAATCAGCTCAAATAACAGTAACAGAGGTTGAGATGATAAGCAAGAATCCCCCAACAATTTATGAACAAGTTTCAAAGAAGAATGTGCAATTTCTTCCCTGGAAACCCTTAAAAATAATATGGCTAACCCAATAATCTCAAACTATTTAAATCTAAAGGTTACTAAAAGAACTAAAGTCTTTTTCAGTGACTTCCAGAATTTTACCTACTCATTTGATTTTATAATTTCACATAGCAAAATTATTTCATATCTCAATAATATTTAAAATAGATTTTCAAATGTACAGTCTCATTCTATACTCCTAATATCCTTGTGAGTAGGGAAGGTAGCATTTATTGTTTATACAGTTAATAGTACAATCAGTGAGGGTTACTGGGATTAGCAATCAGCTAATCAATTGCATAAAAATATTGAAAACATTTTTTTCCAAAGGAAGTGAATGCTTGTTATTAAGAGATCTCACTTGTACCTTTGATAGGAACGTAGCCTTTTTTCTTCAACTGACAAAGCTTCAGAGAACGTATCAGCTGTCTCTGCATCACTGTGAACCAGAGAATTCCCCTGTTCAGTGGGTGTACTTCTACTCAAAGTAGTTCCCAGGGAAAACCTGTCAAAACCTGGGGCCTCATCTGGTTTTTCTTCTTCAATTGGTTCCCATATATTCATTTCAAAAGAACCTATATTTCTCCACACACGTTTTAGGGCTTTCACCCTCACTTTATGGATAGAATGCATGATAACAGACATCATTTCCTCAGTATGGGGACCTAGAAAGAAAAGAGCAAAAGGTCATATGATTCATTAAAACGTTTCAATTCAACATAAGGGAACCCAATTCTGATCCCTCCTGGGGACATGAAACCTAACTGATGACTAAGGCTTACTTCACATTCTTACAGATAATGTTCTCTTCAGTATTCGCTGAAAAGCTATGGTCCATATTTTAAAGTAGAACTGCAGAAGCTAAAGGTCTATTAAAGAATAATATAAAGGAACAGAACCCGGAATCCTAAAAATATAAATAAAAATAAAAAAGGTGCCCTGCAAAAAGAAAAATTATGAATCATTTAACTATTTCAAAAATCAGAAGGATAGGGCCGGCCCGTGGCTCACTTGGGAGAGTGTGGTGCAGATAACACCAAGGCCATGGGTTCGGATCCTATACAGGAGTGGCCGGTTAACTCACTGGTTGAGTGTGGTGAGCATGGTGAGCGTGGTGTTAACACCAAGCCAAGGGTTAAGATCCCCTTACCGGTCATCTTTAAAAAAAAAAAAAAGGATAATTCTAATAAGAATAACTAATTTCTTATTCTTACTCTCCACAGAGTGAGAGAATAAGAGAAAATAAGTATAATTTTAGTCAAAAAAAATAAGGACACCTTTATTACTACAAGTAATGGGAAACAAAAGCAAGGGAAGTTTTTCAAGACTAACTAGAAAATGTTTTAAACATTATTAATATATAAATAGGACATTTTAGAGGATATCAAAAAAGTATTAAGAAAAATATAAATCACAAATACAATATAAGTATATTAATGCAATAATATGCAATCACAGGACATAACTAGACTTAAATACTGGGTTATAGTTCTAAAACAAAGAATAACTTGAATTCTTTAAAAATTTCCATTACATTGTGAATGCACTTAATGCCACTGAATAGTACACTTAAACATGGTTAAAATGGTAAATATTATGTTATATATATATTTTACCACAATAAAAATATCTACAAGGTCATCTAGAACATATGTGATAAAATTAGAAGCATAAATAACCATAAAGGGAAAGGAAGAACACTAGTTTTTAATAAATACCTGAAATATCCGAAGCACTATATGCTCATTTTACATCTTTTTTTTAATCTGAGAGGACTGTACTGAAACATATCTTATTTAATCCTCTTTCAATACACATTTATAAAGAAGATAATAATATACCCATTTTACAAATAAGGAAGTGAGGCTCAGAAAGACTGAGCAACTTAGTCACAGTTACTGACAAAGCCATGACCTGAAGTCAGCTCCATCTGGTTCCAAAGCAACAGAATTAGTTTTGCAAGAGGGAAGTGCTTCTACCTTCTCACACTCATATCTCTAGAGAAAGGCAGAAATATACAGATATATAAGAACAGAAAATATATGCTTTCAAAATAAAGAGAATCGTCAGCAACTTATCTATTAGATATCTGAGAAATAACAACTAATACCTTTCACAACACAGGGTCTGAGTCTCTGTTGAAGAGAGTGATATTTTTCTCTTAAAGGAACCCTTATGTCCTCAGGATTGGGAAATGCTTTCACCAAAATTTCTGCTACCTTCAGAAAAAATTTTTAAAGTTTTATGAGTAACATCATTCTGGTTTTTTTTTTTCCTTTTCACTCCTCAAACATTTCATTTTAACTCAAAACATAAATGCATATTTGCTGCTAGTCTTTTAATGTCAGGCCAAAGCCTTTCTTTGAGCATGAGTCTGTGGATGGGAGTTCAGCATCAACTTTCTTCTTTTTTTTAATTTGAAAATATTTAACGTACAAATAAAAATTGTGTATATTCAGGGTACACAATATGATTTGATACACACATACACTGTGTGCTCATAACCACAGTTAACACATCCATCACCACACACAGTCACCATTTTGTGTGTGTGTGTGTGTGTGTGTGCACGTGTTTGGTGAAGACACTTAAAATCTCCTCTCTTATCAAATTTCAGGTAATCAATACAACATTACTAACTATAGCCACCATGCTGTACATTAGATCCCCAGGACTTATTCATCTTATAACTGAAAGTTCGTACCCTTTTACCAATATCTCCCCATTTCCATCATACTCATTGACCCCAGACAACCACCATTCTACTCTCTGCTTCTGTGAGTTCAACTTCTTTAGATTCCACACAAAAGTGAGATCATACAGTATATCTTTCTAAACCTGGAGGATATTAATTCTAGTGAATTATAAGCCAGACACAGAAAGGCAACATCATTCTTAATTAAAATAAAAATCCTGTAAAGTCTCTGATTCTGATTTAGTTTATTTTCTACTACAATCACATTACCTTTCTGATTGGTGGCAGTTCTCCAATAAGGCTCAAAATTATATCCTGAATAAGTTCTTCAATATTAAAAAACCGACAAAAAGGTAGCATTCGATAAGCCCATTCCACCGCACTGAGACAGTGCTCAACCATACAAGAATCAAACTCCACTTCGAAGTCCTAAATGGATATTGAAAAAATTCATTTCCTTTTCAGTTTAGATGGATAGACCAGAATGAGTTTGCTACAAACAGTAAAATCTTCTATTAAGCAATAACTTTTCAAGTAACATTTGTTCATTTTTCTTATTCTTCTGTTGGTAAATACCTTTTCTCCCCTCACATTTTCTCTTGCTTTCTGATATTGCCTGCAACTATGGGATAACTTATCACGGATATGCAGCATCCAACACAAAGCACAAAGTTCTCTGAAGCAACCTAAAGCAGGAATACAAATATTAAAGAAAACTATATAAGTATGTACATTAATATTATAACAACTCCACTTTTGCTGGGTTTTTTTTTTTCAAAATAAATATTTTGTTTTGTTGATTATAAAAGAAACACATGCTCATTATAAACTCCTTGTAAAAGTCATGGATATCCTTCCAGAATTTTTAAGCATATTATTCTAGAATATTTCATGTATATTAGCTGCATGAAAATATTGAAAACATATTTATAGAGTAAATAACTTACTCTATTTACTATTAGTTTACTTGCTTTACAACTTCATAGCATACTGTGGATATTTTTCAAAGCCATTACTCATAGTTCTTTATTGTATAGTTGATTTGTTTGGAAAATCACTTATTGACATGCATTTGTTTAAAATTTAATACTAAAAACATAATTCCCAATATGAAAAAAGTTTTTATTAAAAGCAATGCAAATACACAAAGATATATAAAATAATACTATGTGTGCTGCTTTACAACTGGCTTTTTTTCATCTAATATATCTTGAAAATCTTTTCATGATGGTGTAATGTAAACATTCTAAGCCTTTTTATTGCCAATACAGAATTCTGTTGTATGGAGCATCAAGATTTAATTATACACAATGTAAGGATTCACAATCCAGTTAGCAAACCAAGTTTTCACTGCTCTGCTCATCTTAATTTCCTTTATTATAACTAAAGTATGACCAATTAAGTAAGCCCATCTTCTCTACTCTACTGTTCTGTGGTTAATAGGATCTTTTCCTATGGAGGGAGAAAGGTAATCCCCTAAAATTTAACATTCATTCATTTAAGCCTTAATTTTTAATTTTTTAAATTAAGTCTTATTTTTACAGCAAACTGACTTTTGTATTAGTGATATTTTCATTTTCTTTAGAAGCTACTTAATTTATGTTTTTAAATATTACAAAGCATTATAGAAACTGACATTATAGAAACTGAGCAGAAAGATCTTCTACAAATCCTATCTACCTACCCCAAAGTCAAGGGATGGGGAGATGGCGAGTACATGGCCCCAAGGGAACTATCAGGATCCCCTAAGGGCATTTTCACACCACACCCCATCCCACACACCAGATTCTTATAGGTCCTAGCAAGGGAGCATGGCCCAATCTTTTGAGATAAGCACCACTACTGATGGATGTGTTTCGCAGCTTTGTATTTCACAGACACGCTGAACCAGAACTAAGGCCAAGCATCAGCAAGAGAGTGCAGCAACATATTAAGCAGCTACTCATCAAAAATCCCTAGATACATCTGTGTTTTTCAAACTGTGGATTACAATCTATTACTAATTATTAGGCTGTAAAATAAGTCACTGCATCCCAAACATTTTTTAAAAATAGAAAAGAAAATATCAAAAGTACATTGCACATAGTAAGAGTATGGATAGTTCATTACATTTCCATATCAGTTTCGTATGACTGTGTGTATACACTGTCTTGATGTAAAATCTGTATCTTCTTGTAAATCCTGTCAAAAAGTTTGAATACAAAAAAGATGCAATCGACTGAAACCAGAATGAAAGAGACTCTATGGACAAATGATCTGGTTTCCTCAACAAATAAATGGCATGAAAATAAATGGGAGGGACACTTTTATAGATTAAGAGAGACTTACACACCAACCAAAATGTAATATGAGCAGGACCTTGTTTGGGTCTAGATTTGAAAAAAACAACTGTGAAAAAGACATTTCTGTGATAATCAAGTAAATGTAAATACAGAATAGATAATATAATATAATAAAGAATTTCTATTAACTTTGTCAGCCATGATAATAGAATCATGGTTTAAAAAATTCCTTATCTGTTAACTACATATACCGAAGTATTTATGGGAGAAATCATATGATGTCCCAGATTTGCTTTCATGTGTTTACAGTCATTACAGATGGGTGATAGCTACTTGAGAGCTCATTATATTATCTCTACTTTTGTTTAAATTTTCTACAATAAAAAGCTTCCAAAAAGTCCGAAAGCCATTATTTTAGATAAACTAGGAAAGGTACTTTTTAATCTAGCCAAATCATGACTCAACAAAAGACCGAATCAAGCAAAAGAATAATTAAATAGTGGATCTTTTTTAGGGTCAAACTAAAATATTATAAATAAATGTTCAAATCTTTATTTAAATCACTTCAAAGGACTATATTCTATTATGGACAAAAATCTTTTAACTGAGATTGTTGTGAATTTAACTCATTGCTTATAGATCCAGATTTTTAAGAAATGAAATAAGATTGCACATACATTTCCAGGTAACATCTGCCTGGTCCTTTTTTTTTGCTCAGGCGAATGAAAAGTCTATGAAACCAAGCTCATGACAGCCAAGAGAAACAATCAAAAAGGATTTTAATGCCATTACAATTGGAAAAACAGTCTGAACCCCAGGACATTACCATGAGTACTAAGAGTGAATTAAAAAGGAACATTTTAATCAAAATCTGGAGATATGGCCGGCTTAATATAAATGAAATTGATAAGAATTAAGTATTAAGAAGAGTAGAATGATATCTAAAGTTTTACAGGTACGTCTTTTTAAACTTGTTATGCAGATAACTAGACACAGACCACAAACAGGAAATTAATTTATAAGAGGAAATACAAAGTAAAATAAATGTTCAATATAACTAATCAAAATAGACATACTATAAAACTATCATTTTTTCACCCATTAATCTGAAGGAATTACAAAATCTGACATATTATTTCGGAAGATATAAAATAGGCATATTCATTAATCCAGCAATTCCACTTCCAAGTATCTCTCCTAAAGAAATATTTCAAAATATAAAAAAGAAATTGATGTGCCAGAGGCAACTTAATATATAACAACTGAAGTAAATTATAATATGTACGTTAATAAAAGTCACTAAAATTAATAGACATGAAAGTTTGTAAAATGGAAAAAAGCTTAGGAGGGGGAATTTTAAGTTAGGAAAGCAGGAAAGAAAATTGGTAAGTCAATACTGAAAGGTTCAAAGCCTCTCCACTTAACAATGGTTGGCAGCATATCCTAAGTGCAAGAAAATGACAACAGAAAGGCATTCTTAAGTGCTAAAATTCCAAATGTAAATAATGAAGTAATGACAACGTCATAATTGTCACTATTTGTTTTATATAATAAATTCCTATTTGTTTTATATAATAAATTCCTACACACATTTAATAAATGTATATACATGGTGTTAAAATTCAGTATTTACTTGTATACAGCAAGTAAAATATAATGGAACATACTATACTTTAAAGAGTCGATAGTTTACAAACTTTTCCCAATCAAATGAAAAACATATCATTATTCACATTTAAGCCTAATTTCCACACAAGCAGTTCATTTTGGACAAACCTATTGCTCTAATGAAAACTTCATCAAGCTTGTGGTCTCCAGTTGGTCCAGGTCTAAAGAATGCTACACCTCCTTTACAGTAATTAAGTAATGACTGAGGGAAAGGACTCAATGAAGGAAGGGATGCTTTCATTCGAATCTGAAAGTAAAGAATGATGCAATCAATAAGTTAATTATTAGTGCTGTAAATCATTTTTTAAGGAAACTATAAAAGAACAAGGCAAGTAAGATGCAGAACAAAAACACAGCATGGTTCCTCTACTATGTAAAATACCCCTGAAATCAGCTGTACTTTCAGAAACTTAGCTCACAAATTTAATTCAAGAAGTTCACTAGATTATACCTTAAAAGAGAAAACTAAATCATTTATACTCTCTTGTCACTCAGTTTTGCCTATATAAAAAGAACTTAATGCTGGCTTTGTCCCTGGCTTTCCTCACAGGCATAATAAAGAAATTTAACTATCTAAATCCCATCCAAAATAAAACTATGTGCACTACTTAAAAACAAATAAAGAAAACTTATGTCTACATAAATTTTTAAAAACAAATCTACATATGACAGAAAGTCACTATTTGGCAACCCCTAATAAAATAATGACTCTATGCAAGGATCATCAATAAATGCTAAATTAGGTGAAGGGTTATTTGGGTACTTGATATATGGTGTGACACAACCCCCCCAAAAAAAGTGAAATAAAAAAAAAGTAAAATAAACAGACACATGTGCCAGGTGATATGGTGCAACAGTACACAGCACTTATGAAGGATCCATTTCTAAGAAAATTTGAACCTGAATCTAATCAAATCTTCTCTCCACCTCGATGAATGTAAATTAATTACCAGTTTAGAGGAAATGAAAGGAAAGAGGAGTAAGTTAAATAACACGAAATGAGGAAACAATCAGACAAATCTAGAACATGGTACAGGACAAACTACCCAGTTTCTCTAACAAATCAAGAATTTTTTTAAAAAAGGAGGAGAGGCCATTACAGATAAAAGAAAAGGAATATAAGAGACATAAACCTGGAAGGATTACCAGCTGACTTGTAATCTATTTTGTCCCTCTACTAGTCACTTTCAGAAAGACATGAGCTCATCAAATCCCCTTGTAAGCCTGCTGATGACAGACTTTCTGTCAAATATCTTAATGACATTTACTAGCCAGATGGTACTAAGAGGTAGAGAAGTAAAAACAGCAAAGATACAGGAGACCTTAGCCACATGGAACTGAATTCTGCCAACAACCTGAACAAGCCTGGAAATGTATTTTTCCCCTACAACCTCCAGAAAGGAAAGCAGCCCTTCTGCTACTGTGACTGGCCTCAAGAGACTGTACGCAGAGACCCAGCTCAGCCACACTGTGCCTAGACATCTGATGTGCCAAAACTTGAGATAATAAAGTGGTATTGTTGTAAGCTGCTAAATTTGTGATAAGTTTTTAGTGTAGAAATAGAAAACTAAAACAACACAGAATCTTTATTTCAGCACCATTTTTTTATTGAGATATAATTCAAATACCACAAAATTAACCTTTTAAAAGTGTACAATTCAGGGCTGGCCAGGTAGCTCAGCTGGTTAGAATGCAGTATTATAACACCAAGGTCCAGAGTTTGAACCCCTATACTGGCCAGCCACCAAAAAAAATTAAAAGTGTACAATTCAGTGGTTCTTAGTATATTCACAAAGTTAGGCAACTGTCATCACTATCTAATTCCAGAACATTTTCATCACCCCCAAAAGAAAACTATTAGCAGTCACTTCCCATTTACCCCCTCTCCCTAGCCCCTGGCAAGCACTAATCTACTTTCTGTCTCCATTGTGATGACAAGATACAGAACAAGTAACAGTTTTATTTTATTTATTTATTTTTTTAAAAAGATGACCGGTAAGGGGATCTTTACCCTTGACTTGGTGTTGTCAGCACCACACTCAGCCAGTGAGTGAACCGGCCATCCCTATATGGGATCCGAACCCGGGGCCTTGGTGTTATCAGCACCGCACTCTCCCGAGTGAGCCACGGGCCGGCCCCACAAGTAACAGTTTTAACTTACAATTTTATGGTAGCTGCATGCAAATTTCACAAACTTTCTCTCTAAAAATGTTAATTTTCAACTGTCTTGAAGTCTCTCTAAAGGTTTCTACTAAAAAAAGTTGTAGATTCTTGTTTAAAATTTAATCTTAATCAAGCTGAATTAAAGATATTTGGAGGTGATAAAATTTATTTCCACATTTCAGAGACAGCAGACCTACAAAGGATTTGCAGCTGGATAAGGAGACACACCAGATATCTCATCCAGCTGGAGATCAGGTAAGAATGCAGCTACAGCTCAGCTGAAGTCAGTATACAAGGAGATGTCAGCCTCATAATCATACTGAATTGCATATCTCAGAAGATAGCAAGGGGACCCTAATTAGTGGAGACTACTGAAAGGAAATAGCCAAGAACTAACTCTAACTTACCATGCTTTGAACCCACAGATGCCCCGATGGAACATAAACACCTCAGGGAGAAGTGGGGGAAATCCCTGAACTGAGTTTAAATCATCAGTCATTGTGGGGGGGAAAAAAGTAACTGTAATTCCTTGGAATTAACCGACTGGACTGCTCTATCTGTTGCCAGACAGGAAGGGACTAAGCTAGAGATCCAGTTCAGAGTCCTTACCTTTCAGGGAAAAGAACCTGGTCAGTCTAGGTTTCTTATTGTAAATAAACTTGAAACTTGTAGATTTAGAGGGTAGGACTTCATGGAGAAATGTCAGAATCATAAATGTTAGTATATTTAAGTTGTTTAACACAGCACATAAATGACTAAGACATTCCCATACCTTTTGCATGACTTTTCTCGCCCATCTCAGCTGCAAGATGTACCACTGTGCTACAGGAAAAGAACACCGAGCTGCCCGGAAGAGCAAGAGAATACGCTGAAGGATTCCAGACACCTTTTGACGAATATCTTTTTCAGCCTTCAAAAGAAGATCATCACCATCTTCCTGAGGAAAATAAATCAATTTTAGTTGCTAATAAGGACATTTAAAATGCTGAAGTGAAATAAAGACAGGCTAATGATATTCAGTGCTTCTCAAACTAGAGATTTATAAAAGAAATTCTGAGGCACAGTCTCTGAGATTTCAACTATAGCTATTCCTAGTGTCAAAGACATATTTCTCTCCCCTCAAACAATGCAAAGGGCTAAGTTGACCCTACTTCCAACTCCTCCCCTAGAACAGTTAAAGCCCACCACTCCTGATCTCCACTGGTGGGATGTTACAGACAGCTCCTTCTAAGGAGAATGCCTTTTCCCTTCCTTTGCTTGGAAAAATCCTACTTATATTTCAGTGTCATCTTCTCAGTGAAGCCCTCCCTCTCTGTGCTATGACAGCACTTTGCTCACACTTCCATTATGGCTTTTAACACTTTATTCTGTACTGATTTACATATCTGTTTCCCAATGTACTGAGAGCTCCCAAGAGCAAGGGCCTTATCATTCAACTTTGTATTATCATAGTGCACAGAATAACATCCAACATGTGTTAGAACCCAGTAAATGTTTGAGTAAATGCTATTCGAACTAGTAGCAAAAGAGTACCTTCCCAGATAGTGAGACAAAGTGAGTACTGTAAACATTTGCTTTCCCCAACATCCTTCTGCCCTGCCCACTTCTTAACAGTCCTCAATTTTTATTTGTGCATTTGCCCCCCCCCTTCTACACAGCCCATGATTCAGGGCAAGCTGATCCCACATCCCCAGCTTCCAGGGAAGGCCCTAAGCAGTACCTTGCATTAGCCCTAGGCAAAGTGGCTGATGAAAGGAACGGCAGGTGACTTAAGCCAGTCTAGTAAGAGTGAATCTCAGGACTCTTGTTTAGAATGTTGGGACAGAAATCATTTTGCTGCTTTTCTTTCTCCCCTTCTCTCTCCCTGTAGACATGGGAAAGACCTCCTTAGAAGCTGCTGGCAGCCACCCTGCACCCACAAAGAGAACTAACCTTCAGATGAAGATAACACCTTAGAAAATGAACTAAAGAGAAAGAAAGAGCCCACGTCTTCGGTAAATAACTGCATCAGAAGCCTGACCTACCGCTGAGCTTCTCAATGATGTGAGCCAATAAATGCCTTTATTGTTTAAACCATTTTAACCAAGTTTTTTATTACTTGTAACACAAGGGGTCCTAACTGATATACAGTGACATTTAGGAGAAATCCTACCACTGAGGACTATTTTAATAAAAAATAATAAAATGAAGCACTACTAAAAATAGTAACCACTCAAACTAATATCAGCATAGAATACCCAAAAATACCTAAATGCTATTTCTAATTTCTAAGCCAATATACTGAAGACTTAGAAGTGAGAGGAAAGATAAATTATTGAGAAATGCCATGGACTATTTATTCCTTCCATTTATAATATATTACATTTGTAATATCAACATGTGAAATACTTTTAACCTGTTGAAACATAACTCTAAAAAAAAAAAAAGAAACATAACTCTAAATATAACAAATGGGAGGTAAAAACTAGATAGAGAGAAGAGTTACTAATACTGAAACAAAGTATTAAAGAATCACTTCAAAGCATTAACTAAATATTTTAAAAATCTAAATGTAAATAATTTACAATAACACTTTTCAATCTTAAAACCAGCTAATGGTAATGTTATGATTTTTAATAAGAACAGAGGAAAAGTTGCTGAGAGGAATATAGTATTTCTACTTATAAGATGGGACTATCAATTGACTAGTGCAAAAATATGACTTTTCAAGTCAAAGTAAAATCAAAGTACGTCTTTCAACAAAAGCAAAGACACTGAGATGAATAAAAGACTGAAATAATGTATGGCTTCTAATTCTGACATTCATTATTTGATTACCCTAAACAAACGCCTTTTTAAAAAAAATCTGGATATTGAGAAAGACCTAATTTTGCCATATTATTACAATATTTTTAATATTATTTTTATATTTTAATAATATAATATAATTATATTTTTATAATATTTTATAATATTTTAATATTATTTTTGATTTATTGAATGCTTACTATGTATCCCAGGTCCTGAGCTAGAAGCTTTTACAGGATATCTCATTTACTCCTCAGAATAAATACTATGAGAGATACTATTATCATTTGCATTTTATAGGTAAAGAAGCTTAAACAGCAGTGTAGTATGTAACCTAAGATTATGTAATTAGTAAACAGCAAAGCTGGGATCTGGAAATCTGTCTCCAGAGTTTGCATTTTTAACTTGATTATTATCAAATTGTTTAAAAAAACTGGACAAAACCAACTTCAAATTAATTAAAAGAACAATGCTTACTTCACTAAGAATAGCTGGCTGGGGACAATATAATGGAGGAGCTGGAAGATACAAGCCTACCGGAACCAAGCCCCACAGTCTCTTACTGAAGTCCTTGGCAGAGTCTATCAGAAGCTGAAATGTCTCTGAAAGAATATCTGCATCAGCCATAACTGCTGCTTTCAGTACTTCTTGCACTGAACCAAATAGCAGATTTGCATCTTCCTCTTCAATGGGATCTATCAAATATAAAATTTGGCAAAATGGTTAAAATTTGTATTAAACTTCTTATACTATTTTGTAGAATAAAATTTCAAATCTAAAAAAATTGTCAAGAATGAACATATTGGTTGACGTGCAAATTGTCCCAACTTACACAAATTTACAAACTATCCCGTTACTTTAAGATTGCAGGCAATCAGAATATGAGACTTTTTTCCAGAATTATATGAGATATTGTAGTAACAACTATAAAATTAAAATATTCTTAGAACACAGACCTGAGTCAAAACATAATAATTAATAATTTAACATATATTAATGGGGAAAAGAATGTCAAGACACCATAATAATATACATTATATGAAGGCACTGGGAAAGTAATTTTTTTCCTTTTATTAGTAGTCCATGATAGTACTTTTACAATAATAAAAGTTAATAAAAAATGACCTCTGAAGTTAAGAAAACAGAAAAATACAAAATTGTACATGTAGTATGGCTTCAACTATGTAAATATCTGTATATAGGTGGACACGTCCCAGAAGGCAAAATGCAAAAAGCAGGTGGCAGAACTGGAGACTTAGGGTTTTTTCTATTATGAAATATTTTAAGCATACTGTAAAGTTCATGTACTAGCTTCTCATCCTGTCTGATATTAACATTTTTGCTATTTTTAATTTAGATTTTTAAAAATATTACAAATATAACTGAAGTTTCTTGAGTACCAATCACATTCCATTTCCTCTCTCCCCCAGAGGTAGCTGCTATCCAGAATTTGGTGCAGATATACTGGAATTCCTATTAGACACATTGTGAAGGTTAATTCTAGATGTCAACTTGGTTAGATGAAGGAATGCTGAGAAACCTGGTAAAGCAATCTTTTCAGGTGTGTCCATGAGGGTGTTTCCGGCAGAGATTAGTATGAGAATCTGAGTTGCCTGCGTGGGAAAGACCCACCCTCAGTGTGGGTGGGAACCATCCAATCTGCTGGGGGTCTGGAGAGAACAAAAGACACAGGAAAGAGGTGAAGCTCTCTCTCTTGATCTGCTGGAGCTGGGATACACTCTTCTCTCCTGTCCGTGGACATCAGAGCTTGAGAGTCTTCAGCTTTTGGGTTCCAGAACTTACACCAAGGACACCATCAGCTTCCCTGGTTTTGAGGCCTTTGGACTCGGACTGAGCCACGCTACAGGCATCTGGTTTATAGACGGCCTATTGTGGGACTTTTCTTCATAGCCATGTGAGCTAATTCCAATAAATCCCTCTCATATAATTATAACATATTCTATTGATTCTGTCTCTCTAGAGAACCCTGAGTAATACACACGTTGTATCTTTCCATTCCATATGCTACAAAGCTTCTCATTCGTATTTTTCAACTCTTTACATTTCTCTATGTATTTCGTATATATTTATCATATATATATATATATATATATATATATATATA